>NW_009923232.1:70358-101643 GCF_000696875.1 Nestor notabilis
AGATTCCCTTTCAAAAAGGTCTTTGTCATTTTTTAATAGAAGGTAATTAATGTAGACTACAGTAAAGTGTACAAGATCCCAGTCACTTGTCTTTCTTTCCTTAGAAATGGGACCATAAAGATGTTTTGATTTCTAGAAACAATCTTCTGAGGTTATTTAAAAATGACTTCTAATTACAAGCATAGTCTTTTTAGTCTTTTCATTATTTTAAAAGCAAGAAGAGAAAGAATTTGGAAAGGGCTCATTTGTAAGGGTGAAAAGTAAAGTTTTATTTTAAAAAGTCCAGAGCTCAGGAGTTTGTTTTGAAAGTGACAGGATTATTTCACATAACTGATAGTATCCACTGAGGAGAACACTAAAATCAGATCTGAACATGGAAATCTATCCACTAGTAGCTCATCATTCAACTATCTAAATACAGAAAGGTGAAACAGTAATGCTTTTGTAGTGAAAATTACAGATACTCAGTTTGCAAAATGGTACATACTAGTGATAACAAAAGTAATTATTTTGTTATTTTTATAACCATACCTCTGACAAACTGAAATTCTCTTAAATAGACTTGTACAAAGTTTAAGATCTCAAGAAAATTGAGAACTTTCTGGAAAACTATTCTGAAATCTAGAAAAAAATAGGGTTTATGATTTAGAAAAATGTGTATAGTAAACCAGAAAGTCAAATCATTAAGTCATTAATGCATTAAGTAACTTCCCTTCACAAGGAGTTAATGCCTCATGACAAAAAAAGCCAACCAAGCCTAATAAAAAGTGTCTAACAACACATCTAATCAACTGGGTAATTCTAGTATGCTACTAATATGACAAACTACAGACATTTTTTGCTGTTATAAAACTATACAGAACTTTTCTGATTACAATTGCAATATTTCCCTTCATGTTTCCTACAGTATGTCTGCCTCCCTGATCCTTGATGACATAGAGAAATAACCATTGAATTAAGAGATTAAAAGGTTTCCTCTCTTTTCTGTTTCATTATGGTGAACAGCTAGAGGGCTT
Source organism: Nestor notabilis (assembly GCF_000696875.1). NCBI lineage: Eukaryota > Metazoa > Chordata > Aves > Psittaciformes > Psittacidae > Nestor > Nestor notabilis. The sequence goes on from NW_009923232.1 coordinate 71,375, forward strand.
CAAAATTATATATGTATTACTACAATGAGGTACACCAATACAGATAGTTTATTTTAAGCAAAAGACCAAGTTTAGTGAATGTGGTTAAGTATTGTGAAACACAGACATTAGAACTTTTTTGCTAGTGGAAAAAAGATCTCAAAAATATGGAAGACTGATAATACAGAATAGGATATGTAAGAAAAAAAACACAAATTTTAACTTTGCATTTCCATCTGTATGTTCAGTAATAGAAGAAATTTATAATAACATTTACCAACACTATTTATTTGTGTTACAATGAGGTCATCAGTTTGGATTTTAAGGCAACATAGACATCTAAAAGGAAGATGCTGACAACCTTCTGATTTATGTAAATCAAGCCTAACACATTTCATAGTCTGCATGTCACTGCCAACAGGAATTAAAAAGTAGTAACAAACATAAACAGCTCTCTGCTTCATGGTTCAGAAAATAGTTGATAGATCTTAGGGCAGAAATTCCCAATGTCTTTAGCTCACATCTTTTCTTCTGGATCTGCAAGCTGACATTTCCTACTGCACATGTAGATTCACAGCTGCAGGCGCTCTCTCATTGGGGATTGCTTCTTCTGTATGCTACAATCAATGGAAAGACTTTCACAAATTCCAGTGGGCATTATATTATTTTCTACAGTGATAAAATCCAGAAAAGGTGCTACGAGAAATCATAAAGGTTCGTTGCCTACTCTACAGCTCAGAAGAATGAGAGTTGGAGAACCACCATTTTTCATCAGGTTTAATCTGTGTTTCTAACTCCCTTGAGCAAGAGTGGCAAAGGTTGGAAAGAGTAGACCCATATATATTTTTTAAAATTAAGAGGGAGTTCAAACCTTTGATCTTAAGACAAATCTGGAAATGTGGTAAGAGTACTATTTCAGACCAATGTGTTGAGTATGAAATTTACTGAAACAAAATGCTGCTAGAAGTTGAGGCAAAATAGTTGTAAGCCTACAAATAAGAAAAGGTTTTTGTCCCAGGAAGCCATGAAATTCAGTAAATAATAGTTAGACAATCCTTCTGAAAAATTATAATTACTGTACTACTGGTTTTATTTCTCAGAATAGGTAAAAATTTAAAGTTACTCTATTATTGGGATAAAAATGAATAGCATGGTAAAATTATCATAGAGAACATAGCAAAAAACAAACAAACAAACTTATCTCTATGCCATATAACTTCTTAAAAGGGCATCAAAGTGAGCAGGTAGCCTAGCAAGCTCTTTATTATAGTTGTAGCTTTGTGATGAGACACTGGCATAAAGTAATCCTAGCCTCTGTACAGCTATCAGAAGCGTTAACTGGAGTCAATAGGTAATGGTCTGATGTATAAATTTAGAACACTCCTCTAACACTTGTAAGACCAAGTATGGGTCACTATTTTGCAATATCCTAAATGTGTGACTTGACACTACGTAATTGCTTATCCTGAGCAACTGTCTCAAGCTCTCTGTGCTTGAACTATCCCACTGTGTTTGAGACAGCAGCTCTCCAAATGTAATACATTAGTAGAAGTATTAAGACATTTCAAAATTGCACATAGCTAGACACAGAGCTGGAAGCTGCTACTTCAGGGAATGGGAATCACTGCTGGCAGTATAACAGGTAATAGTGGTATCCAGCCAGAAATTTAGAGATAGGTGAACATCTCACTACTGAACTCTTGAACCTATCTGCTGAACTAATTGAAAGTTAGCTTACAGAGGAGCAAAAAAACTATCACCACCACCCTCCCTCATGTCACTAGCTGGAAAGTTAGCTTCCCACATTTGAGAGATGGGTGACACAGATTAAAGACCCAGATTTAAACAGAGAGTAGGGAAACACAAAACCCTGGCCAGCAGACAACTGATTATTTAGAGACCTTTTTCAGTTTGGTAGAAAATTCTGCCCTGGCCCTGAAAATAAATGTATCCATCATAAAATACAGTGAATATGCTTGAGAAAAGGTTTCCACTGAATCCCACTTCTGTTCCAGTAGGTGGGTTTATTTTACAAAACCACATTAGTCCAAGAGAGAAGGAAAAAAAACCAAAACAAGCAAAAAAAAACCCAAACCAAAAAACCCAAAACCAACCAAACAAAAAAATCCCACAAAGAAACACAAACAAACAAAAAAAAACAAACCCAAAACCCCCACACAACAAAACCCCATGAAAGTTAAAAAGTTAAAACTAGCTCTATTCCTATTATTCTACTGAACTCCAAGTATACCAAAAAGCATAACTGGAGCTGGGCTGAATATACAGAAACAAAAGACTGCACCTTTTGACATCCACTTGTATTCTTGTCCACCCCTTACTTATAACAGAGAGTACAAAGATGATTTTTAATTGAATTGGGAACTTTTTAATATAAGAAAAAAATCCATTCTGAAAAGAAGTGCTAAGTTAAATATATTAAAAAAAATGCCACATAAACATTATATAGGATATGTACAACTTACTTATGTTTAATCAAATATGTTGAATGATATATTAAGACTTACACTTCCAGTAGGTTTTTTTTCTCCTTTACAGATTTCATTAATTACTAGGAAAGATACCAGTGGCTGTGTCTTGCCATCTACTAGAATAGGGAAAAAAAGAAGCATGACAGATCCGGAATTGTATGCTGGGCATGCAACTTTTGTTTTCAATTACAGTACTTTACCAGATCAACAGACAAGGAAAGGTCTATATTTTATGATAAAGAATAAACACAGTGAACATTTAACTATGATTATTTCCCTGCCAAGTTATTTTAAAGAGCCTCATTCATGTGCAAAGAGTTTTGTAATGATAAATCTATTTCTTCCACCATAAAAATGGGCTTTTTAATGAAACCTGTATCAACATTTTGCAGTCCAAGCATATTAAAACAACATTGATGTTTTGAACCTGCATGACATAAAAAAAGTAGTTGATCACAGAGATGTGTCCTTTGAACTGTTTACACTCATGCATCCCAGTGGGACTGTTACTTGTTGAAGGATGACAAATAAATGAAACAGAAATCTGCTTTAAATTGGTATTGAATGTTGCCTCAAAACTTTTCCCAATTTGTTTGCTACAGAAGTACAGCATTCACTATAGTGCAGTTTAGCCCAGTAGTAAATATTGTCTATTTCTACCTGTGCCCACGCGTGCACATGCATGCAGACATCTACATACCATGCTGGTAGAACAAAAATTTCAACATTAATAACAATAACCAAATATAGCTTAGAATTAAATATTGCATTTGCCCTTTGTGCAAGGTGCAGCAGCACTTAGAATATCAATATAGTCAAAAAACACTCTGGAAATTCTTGCATTTCCCTTCTTATCAAGCCAATTCTTTTAGGACCAGAGAAGAAAAGCAATCCTTGCAGTGGCCAGCAAGTTCTATAGGTTCACCTGTTCTAGGTCAATATGGAACGATTCAAGCATTTTTAACTATTCAGTGAAGTCATCTCTTTGTTAATATTTACATTACACCATGTGAGTATTCTTCACTTTAATAACAAGAAACCACATTTAATAATAAAATTACTAATAACTTCTAATAATACAAAGCATTTAATAAGATTACTATCTAATCATAGAATAAAATCTAAACCTAACAATAAATAACATCTAACACATAAGTTTATGTCTTAAAATTAATTTTGAAAATGAGTTAAAGAAACAGTGTCAGCAATTTCACCTGTCAAGGTACCAAATGTGAATACAAAACTAAATACCACAAAAAATCTCCCCACATAGATCAGCAACCAAACTGGCTCCTGCTACAATTACTATCTTCTCAGTTCCAGAAAATGCAGGTACAAAGTGTTACCACTTAGTATCACGAGGAAATTTTAATTTTCCTAGATAACCTATTTATTTCAAATTTAGTAAGTTGCAACCACCCCTTGCTATAGCTTTCAAATCTCCTCAAAGCCACTGAAGTGTAAATGCCCGGGAATAGATACAAAGCCATTAACTAGGTGAAACTAGAGATAAAAGCACTGAGATTAGAATTAGCTGCAGAACAAAAATTAGAACATTACTGGGACATCTGAATCAGCATGGAATCTAGAAGATCTTACCAGTGGTCTTAGCTTTTTCATGTGTAATATGGAATTATCTTTCCCATTTACCTCAAACTGTGATAGAATTAATCAGTGAATACAGTCCAAAGCAATAGAAAAAAAAAAATACTATTGTTAAGTTACAGCGAAGTGAACTCAAGTTTCAGCTCTATTTTGGCCTCACACCTAAATTCTAAACTTATCCCCATCAAAATACAGCTTTGTTGATTGTAAACAGACAGGCAAGATGTACTTGTCTCTTCTCCATACCCTCTTACTCTCACAAAAATTCCATTTAATGGAGCAACAGACACTAAATATATGCAGAACAACAAAAGGGCCATTAGAAAGAAGAAAGAAGTATAAGATTTTTATTTCGACTGGGAAGCCTGCTGGATGAGAAAAGGCTGAAAAAACTGGGTTCATTCAGTCTTGAGAAAAGAAGGCTCAGGGGACATCTTATCACCATGTTCCAATCTTGAAAGGGTGGCACCAAAGAGAGTAAGAGATTCCCTTTTTACAAGGAGTTACGTGGAAAAGACAAGAGGTAATGGGTACTAGTTACTCCTGGGGAGATTCCAATTGGACATAAGAGGAAAATTTTTCCCAGTGAAACCATCAATAATTGGAATAATCTCCCCAGGGAAGTGGTGGATTCCCCAACATTGTACACTTTCAAGATTCAGCTGGACAGAGTGGTGGGACATCTATTCTAGGTCATGCTTTGCCAAGAAAGGTTGGACCAAATGACCCCTGAGGTCCCTTCCAACCTGGTATTCTGTGATTCTATGCTTCTACAAAACGCAAGAGAACATAATCTTGGGAAATACCATTATTCTTCTAAAAGTCTACATCTCATAGCAATCTGGTCTAATGGATGAGAAGGAGTAGGTTCTCTGAACTTCACATAAAAGTAAATAAGCTAATAATTAGAAGAGTAGTAAAGGGAAACTCTGCCTGGTACAGAATTCACTGGTTCAGGTAAGCAGACTCACTGTGCCTTAACATTTGTGCAACAGAGCCAATAAATAATTTTCTCTACATTCTTTCATAATTATGAAATAAGAAATTCTGGATCACATAACTTCTCTGCCACTTAAAATCTACAGTGATACCTTTTGCATTAACATAATTGCTATGCAGTGTACTAAATGTGATTCATTTTAATGCTATATCGATATGCCTGACCTCATAATAAATATTATGGTCCCTGGTCTTTAAATGTTGAACAGTGGTGCTTGGGTCAATGGCATATTAATAGGAGTCAACTACTTTCATGAATTGTTAATTAATTACTTTTGCTGTTTTGCACATTACACTGGTCCTCAAAGAAATAATAGTGCTTTTTTCCACAAGAGAGAAGAATAACATGCAATTGTTGAGCCAAAGCAGAGTTAAATCCATACTGTTCCGATTGCATGGATGCCAGTAGGAGCCTTTTTAAATATTACTTAATATTTGTATTAACATACTGCTCTGTTTTGAATTATCCCCAGCAAAAGATATTTTGGCTAAGATACAATGCCAAGAATGTTTTGTAGTAAGGTTGAGGCAGCTACAGAATTGACATAAAAATGAGCAAGTTGAATTCAAGCTCTTGCAGGACTTTTCAGCATGAGCAGAGCTCTCTACAGCAGCTAGTCCTCTATGCATATCTTCAAAACTTGCATTATTGAAAGATAAAATCATATTTACAAACACACGGGCTAAAGTGCAGTAGCATTTGTCGACACTGGAGATTACTTTATAATAATAACTATGTATCATACAAACAGGAAAAAAATAGAGACTGTGCTCCTGTATAAAAATGACCACATTCTCTTCTTCACTGCAGCCTCTCTGAAGTGGTATAATTCTCTGGGTACAGTGAGGTTATGGTGGACTAAAATTCTACAGACTGAAGACTCCGAACTACGAATCTAATTGTACTTCTAAAATGAAAAGGTTACCAAGGAAAACCACTTTAAATACTCACAATTTCTTAGGGAAACAAGCTGAAGTTAACTATTTGGAAGTCAGGAAGCATCAGAATTAAGGTTAGCCAGGCTACATCCAATACACAGTGGTATATTTCATAAAATCATAGAATTGTTTAGGTTGGAAAAGACTAACATCATCAAGTCCAACTGTTAACCTAGCATTGCCAAGTCCACCACTAAACCATATCCCTAAGTACCACATAGAATCATAGGATTGTTTAGGTTGGAAAAGACTGTTAAGATCACTTCCCTAATCATGCTGGCTACGCTATTTCCGATACAAGCCAGGATGCTGTTGGCCTTCTTGGCCACCTGGGCACAAGCTGGCTGATGTTCAGGCAACTGTTGACCAACACTCTGTCGCGGTTTAAGTCCAGCCGGTAACTCAGCCGCTTGTTCATTCCCACCCCACTCTTCTCCCCCCTTGCTCCTGGAGTGACGTGGAGGAGAATCAAAAGAATGTAAATCCCACAGGTTGAGATAAGAACAATCCAGTAACTAAGGTATAATACAAAACTACTGCTGCTACCACCAGTAACAATAGTAAGGGAAATAACAAGGGGAGAGAATATAAAACTAAAAGGGGAAAAGGAAAAGAAAACAATAAACACAAGTGATGCACAACACAATTGCTCACCATCTGCCGACTGATACCCAGCCCAACCTGAGCAGCGATCTGGCCTTCCAGGTAACTACCCCCAGCTTATATACTGGGCATGATGTGCTGTGGTATGGAATATCCCTTTGGCAAGTTGACCCAGGACACACTCCCACGTCATTTTACACTGGGCAGCTTTCCAGCCACTCTTCCCCAAGCCTGTTGTGTTGCATGGGGCTGTTGTGGCACAACTGCAGGACCCAGCACTTTGCTTTGTTGTAGCTCACACCACTGGTCACAGTCCATCAATCCAGCCTGTCCAGATCCCTCTATAAATCCTTCCTAACCTCAAGCAGATCAACTGGGGTACTTCATGGGAATCTGCAAACTTACAGAGGGTCTACTCAATCCCCTCATCCAGATTGTTGATAAATATATTAACAGAACTGGCCCTAGTGCTGAGCCCTGGGCAATACCACTGGTGACCAGTGAACTCTATTGACCACAACTCTTTGGGTCCAGTCATCCAGCGAGTTCCTATTTACTTTATTCTACTGTCCTAACACGCTTTTTTTTCTTTACTAAAATCCACAGAACACATGCTATATCTTCAGTATTTTGTATTTTCCCGAATTGCTACAAGCAAATTGTTTTAATGTCCTCATAACCCTGTTCATCATTACTGATGGACAGCTAATACTTTTTTCCTCAAAGGTAGAATTATTAATATGTTTAAGCCAAATTTGCTTACTTTTGCACTGTTTACTCACAGTTCAGGGGACAAGGCAGTCAGTGACAAATCAGCTTCATATTTAGGTAGCCTAACTGAATGCCTGAAAATTTTCATTGTCAGTATTTGTTGCTATATTTACCATACAAAGCTTTGTGTTAAAACTGGGCTGTTTTCACATTTCAGTGGAATATACCTGTTTGCCTTTCACGACTACCACAATGCTTCTACCAGCACTTCCGCGCTTCAACATGGTAAGCAGACAAACATGGCTGTTCATCAGTGCTTATTCAGTGCTATAGTAAACTACTCGCTATTTTGGAGTATTATTATCTTACGGTATTAGAAATATGATTACAATATTCATTTGTATGCAGTAATAAAATCATAAGCATTTTATCGTCATCAACCCATTTAAGAAGACTCAAGGATGCCTATGAAATTTTTATTTTAAATTCCTTCTTATTATTTAACTATGCAATTTTAAAGTGAATGAAAAAGCTTTAATTAAATTCAGATTTTTACAAATGTAAGCTCATAGGATGTACAAACAGGCAGCTACTTGGCTAAACAGTCTCAGAACACCTTATCTCATCCTTCCTCAGATGTGCCTAAGTGCAATCTTCCTGTGGTGAAAATATTTTAATTAAAATATCCACTGATACTGTTGAAGCAAGCACCTCTTGCTGTTTATGTCAGGACTGCAATTTGTCAAGGGTTTCTGAAGATCCCCAGTTTACTCATCATTCCGTTTTACTACACAACTAAGGTAACACCATGGTAACATAGAACAGCACCACAACCAGGTATGCACAAGCAACATATTTAACAGAATGACAACTTCCACAGATACGACATGATTTAGTTCAGCACATATATCTCTGGCATAGCTTTTAGTCAAAACAGTCAGTGGATAACATACAATTAAGTATGTTTATAGGAAGATTTTCCTGTCAAGAAATGGGTCAAGATCAATTTTGGACAATGGGACCATAACCTATACAGAAAGTTTAGCTTTCTGTAGGAATTATTTTGAAAACAATCTTAGGGCCTGGGACAGAAACACTTATCTAACAAGACTCAAATTAATTTTGACTCATTCTTCTAATACTGCAAAGTTATGGAATATTTCTGTTCAGACTTTCTGCAAAACAGTTCATTTTGATTTACAGTCAATTGTAAGCTGAAGAACATTTAAGCAAACCCAAACCAGGGTATTTAAGAATTCGTGTGAAAATTAACTACAGTGGCCATTACCATTTTGTTGGAATTTATTACTCTACTAAACATAAGAAGTATTTTACAGTTGTTGAGTTATACTTCTGCTTAATCAGACTACATGTATTCAATGATTTTTAGACAAAAAAATACAGACAAAGGCAATGTAGAATGAAAATGAATTATTCTAACTATGAATACTACAAGTTTTTTCAGAAATTAATTTCTAAGTATCTTATTGTATCATGACTTTTTTTAGCTAGGAAACAAGATACATCAGAGAGAGCGAAGAAAGAAAATCTATTCCACTAGCAACACACTATCCAATCACAGCACATCTGCCTTTCTTCTGTGATGACAAGGATGCACAGATGTTTTTTAATACCCATAAACCAACATGCTAACTATAAAAACAAAGGAACACATACAATATACTGCCAGTAATTCTATTAATTTAAGATAAAAACAAAGACGAAAACAGAATGAATCGGTTTCTTCAAACTTCTTTCTACTTATAAATCAGAGTACTAAAGAGAAATAAATACATATGTATCCTAGTGATCTAACACCCATCCCAAGCTAGCCCCATCTTGTGTCACTGCCTAAGTCATGCAAATTACACCAGAACTGCCAGTTGACTAAGATTAATGACACTGCGCCAGCTTCTTTGTTTCTCTCTGCGGCCGTTTAGTGTGAAATACTATCCAAAAACATTATCTATCCTCTATTAATCCCACAAATTTGTTCACACCATGCACATTGTTTAGGGCAATTTACAACAGGAACATACTGAGCACAATTGCATTTAATTACTTGGGTTCTAATTACATTCATTAAAGGCTAATAAAATAAATGAAACAGCTTTAAAAGCTTCTGCAAAACACATGGGTCTTGTCTCCCTCATGAAGCATGCTGTAGAGGTTTGATGCGAAACATAGATTTCAATATATATGTCTGCCTATTATGTATCTGTAATATGCACAAAGGCATTGAATGCACATTTATTTATTTATTTATATTTATATATAAACCATATGTATGTCAATTCTGAATGATCCTTAATACTGCTGATATTTACTTATATTACTAGCCATGAAGATGCCAGGCACCCCAAACTACTTTTTAATGTGGTATGTTGAGAAGGAGGAATATCAGTTTTAACATTCCAACCCAGTTCTTTTAACTGTTTCCACCTGTACTACAGCTATCCCCTTGTTTTCTCTCATCTTATATCTGTATTACAGATGTAAACTGACATCAGAAAGAGTGAAAGACAGCAAGAAGGAGAGAAGAAAAGAGCAGGGAAAACCACATTATTTGGTACATATTTTTAAAAATATTTTGTTAAGGCTCATTTCTGATATTCATCTGAGGATCTGAATTTTTTCTTAGTAGCTATTTACATTAAAAAACACATTCTGCACTCTAGGCAGTCTAAATAAATCCCCCACAGTGGTTAAAAATGCAGCTTGTTAATAACACAATTTCCTAATTCTTATGTTTCTATGCTATTTCCATTGTGCTTAGAATGCAGTTTATTGCAAAAGACAGAGCCTGGAACATGCTGTTGACAACTGTGCCAGAGAGAATTCAGCACTGGATATTTAGAAAAAGTGCTTATGGTGAGCTCCGTTTGTTACAACTATCCATTTTTCTTGGATTTACAGGAAGATGATCTTAGTAATCAGTGAAAGAAACAAAGTTCTAGTTAATCCTACAATCCTTATACTATGTACATACGTGGTCTTAGCTGAAAATCTAATTTGGCACAATTGGAAATTTAAAACTACAGTATTCTGCATCACAAATATAACAATAATCAAACATGTCTGCCAACAGTTAAAAAGCATAAAAACTTACATACAATTTTGCTTTACGAAGAAATGGAAATTAAATTAAAAAAAAAAATCAGCCTTGATGATTAACCTCCAAGTACTGTAGAATTTTAATAAATGTTTGTAAGCACCATAAAACACTCAAAGATTTGGTGCAGATTCTATGAAGTAAATCAGGTCCATCCAATGTATTTTCCTCTTATAATTTAATGAACATTCTCTCTTAATGGACATTCTCTGGCTAGCAATTTGTTAATTGAAAAATATTTTAACTATTTCTGGGGTTTTAGTCCTTTACTGACAAACTTACTACATTTTACCTTGAAATAGAACATAAAACAATTTTTCTCTTTGGAATATGTTTTACAAGAAGCATGCTTGTAAAGTGGTACAGCACTTCAGGCAGTTTAACTGAGAGTAATAAAATAACTATGGCTATGTGTATCATTTTAGAAAGTTCACCTTAAAATTATACAACTTTGCCACATACACATCTCAAACTGTTTCTTATTATGACCCCAGGATCAATTTCTTTTTCAAACTATTAAAAGAGCAGACGTTCAAAAAAATCATATGAATCCCTCATTCAGATATATAAACCCCTCATTCGTGAATCAACATTTGCTTTGGAGAAGGGAGGAGGGGCACCTATCCTGCACAACAAAGCAGCAGCTCAATACAGCTGCCATCTGGCCTCCTCCTGCAGTTCACTTCCCATAGCAAACAAGATCCATAGTTTAAGGAGTGTTGGGGAAGGGAGAGGGGCTGCAGTTTTAACCTTACAGCTTTATGATGGGGCATTTTTCCACTCTATAAAACCCCCTCTTAATATAGGAGAATGGAAGGCTCAGGAAATTGTTAGTAGGATAGAAAGCCTTTCACTTCTGTGTTTCTGGTTCAGACCCACATCAACTCAGTGGTAACCAAACATAACTACCACCAAAAGGACTTTTTAATGAAATGATTTAGCTGACCTCAGTACAATACCTAGCGAGCAAGCATCCATATCACTAAAAGCAACACCAAATACAATAAACTCTTTCCTCCTCACTGTGCAGAAATTGCTTCTCACCAGTAGCAGCTGAGAACATTTCAAACATTAAAGCATAAACTAAACTATTTTAACTACAAGAGAAGAAAGAGTGCTAAAAGCATGACACAGTCATTGAGAGGTCTACCATGTGATATGCCGTTTCTCCTTAAGTTCATGAAGGCACAAATTCGTCAGCTTTCAGGTTATGTTCTAATATCTATTGTCCTTACCTTTTCTTGAGTAGGAGTGATGGAAATCTTTGCAGAAAAGAATGCCACAGTTTAGCTTTGCATTTATACTGGAGCAGCTAAAGACTCAAACTGACGGCCATAAATTCTCTGTTCTTTTTTTATGTTGTGTAATAGTGTGCATTCACTATTTTGCTACATTTACAAAATAGCAGTAGACCCAAGGATTCAGGCTGTGTACTCTGTTGGTTCTATCAAAGATGACTATAACATAAATATATGCTGAAGCAATGATACAGGTGCTGGTTTAAAAAGCAATATAAAACCTAGCAGTTTTACCTGTTGCAAACAGTAAGGATTCAAGTCCTTTCCCATTAAATTATCATTAATATCAATGGAAGCCCTAAAAGGTTTCATTGCAATCAACAGAGTTTCTCCATTCCTTCAGCGGGATCTGACTTTGTACACATGAATTCCGAGACATGCAATGTAATATACAGACAGTTCATGGCAGGATGAAATGAAAGAGAATTTCTTTCCATAACTAAAGAAAGCAGCATCCAGTTTACAGTCAAAGTAAAAGAAACTTCAAATCAAACATTCATGTAACTGGAAAGGTCAAATGCTGTTCTAATACCATACAATCGAATGGGTAATATCCATTAAGACCGATCAGTGAAAAACACCAACAAAATGAATAAATACAACCCAAAAGCTAATGACCTCAATCCCTGGCAGCCTCTTGACCCTTATTACTACAGCTGCTGGTGTAGGAAAGGATTAAAGGGGGCTAGAAATCATTGGGTTAACACACGAGGGCTCAGAAATTTGACCTTGCTTACTTACAACACATATCCCCTACTAAAAATGAGTATATGAAGAGAATTAGAAACAGAGCTAGCAAAGGTCAGCTTGAGTGCAGATAAACTAAGAAACAGGAGGCTTGAAAGGCAGAAAGGTTTTATTCCTCCCACAGCACTTTGTTGTAACCACGATGGTCTAAGGACAGAAGCAGGAGTAGGGCAGCTGGCATTGTTGAACATGTATGAATAATATCCTCATCACCATGACCAGAAAACTGGACTTCCCCACTAATTGCAATCATAAATTCAATAATCATGACACTTTTGACAAACTGCCTCTGAAATACTCCTATACTAAGATACTTCCCTAGGTATTATGGTTAACATCAAAGATAATAATCTACAAACTAAAATGCACAGAAAAGTACAGACTTACAAACAACTCCATAAACCTACAACCATCTGAAACACACACACACAAATTACATATTCTTAACTGCTATCCCACTCACTCTGAAGAAACCACCAACTATACAAAGACTTTTAGTCAAAAAAGTACACTTCTATGAAAAGATCATGTTTATTTGAAAGAGATACCCAAGCATCACAGATAGAATTAGAGCTGTCAGATAATACTGTGCTTTGTACTTAAAAAGAAAATCATTAACCAACAATAATAATTTCTAGATGATGCCACTTTGAAGATGCCTTCCAAGAACCACTCTGGTCTTCTAACAGCCTCTAGCCTCAGAAAACTCACCACCAGAAACATCCTAGGTACAACCCAAAGACACTATCTTTCAATTATACAATGCGCTTTCTGTAATATATATCCAAACAGAGCTTATCCCAGTAACCTGCCATCATACAGCTATGATGTATGTAAAACTAAGCAAAAACTACATATCGAATTGACACAGCTTATAAAGATAAAAAATACCCATCTGTGAACACCTCTCACTAGTTAACTGTGTTTCTGATCTCTCATTCCTTCCTCTGATTGCTCACAGACTGTGTCCCTATGCTCAGGTAAAACCAACAAATATCTTTGAAATTTTGGTGAGCAAAACTTGTAACTCCACCAGATACCAAAAAACATGGATGCAAGAGAGTGCTTTTATAGCACATTTTAATCTCCCTTTCTTCTCTCCCAGACTCACCTGTGTTTCACATGCAACATCTTCTGTAGAGGTAAGTATCTTTGTGTTTCTCCCCTGTTCCCCCACAGTCCCATATCAGCCTGTCTCTTCCACAAGTACCAACTGCTTTTCTTTTAAAGATCATCGAACTGTTGTACGTCTGCTATCTCTGAGCAGCTGTTCTCAAACTATTATTTTGATGCTGTTTCTATTTCACACATGGAAGAAGGGCTTGTGTGCCTGCAAGCCTGACTTTTCCAAACATTCCAACTGGTCTAATAAAAGATAGTACTTCTATCTACAGACCTCTTCCTGTATTTCTTTAAAATCAAGTTTGTTGACAACCAAACTAAAAATGTGAGACAATTAAAAAGCAAATTATGGCAATTTGCTATATTTTATAAGATTCTTTTTAAGCATAAGCAGTAAGCTTTAAAATGTATTCCTGCAGCTCTGAATCTGAATAACTAAGGGTGTTTAACTTTTTTATTGAAACAAAAAAAGGTTGGTTTTGCCAAACACATATTCAACTGATCATGATGAAGAAAAAATTACTCCCTAAAGAGGAGTTCAGGATTCACGCACAACAGAGAATTCTGGTTTGCGACAAGCATGGAAAGAAGAACAGAAGTGTGTTTTCTATATTTTTTCATTATGAGTTTCTGGCAAAAAGGAAGCCAAACACTACGAAAGAAGTAAACTTTCATCCATCAGTGAACATAAGCACTTAGAATAAAATGAGAAAGTTAGTTCATCAAACAAAAGGGATTATATTTCCTTGAGGGCCAGTGAAGAGTCATGCAGTAAATAAAAGAATGTAATAACTTTGAATAGCTCTCTACGCTCTACCTGTAAAAACATTTAGATTCTACATAATTGTTTGTGGTACTTATGAGACTGTTAAGTGGTGTTTATTTACTGAAATCGAGAGAGAAACACTGAAACGATAGAATGCAGATGTAACAATTGTGAAACCAAGGTGTGTCCCACTAACCCAGAGCTAAGAGTCTAGTCTCAAGAGTAACTTAGGTAACCACATCTTTACATAAATTTATTAAACTTTGCAGAGGAAGCTATCTGGGTTCTTTGTTGCATCTATTCATAGCTGTAGGATCTCATTCAGTTTACACATAAAACCATAATTTTTCAGTTCACATTTAAGAATGGCCCAGTATAGAAAAATGATAATTTGTTCTTTTGATAACTGCCATTTATTTTATAAAGGTCTTTTCCATGCCTTGTGGTTTATCATCCATTCATGTTTTCATAGGTAACTATTGTACCAACTCACAAGTCTTTGTTTTATTCAACTAAGGAAGCTAAGCTCTTAAACTTCCCTGAGGCTCTACCTCACCCTGTTCAGCTGCACCCATCTCAGTCATACTCATCGTTACTGAAAGCAGACAACCAGAAATGCACCACAGTATTCCAGGTGATGTTCACACATACGAAGCTCTTGTACAACTGAATTAATTCTTACCTGTCTTTACTATAAATACATCAGATCCACAAGAACCTCCTGGTCTTTGTAAGTTTACAGTCAAAAAAGTGTAATTTATAGGAAAAATTCTTGCTGTGTCCATCTCATATTAGAGACTTCCATCCTATTTTGTATTACTACATGTTTCAAGATCACCCAGCAGTGCCCTAAGTGGGTTAGACTCTGGTTAGAGTCTGCTTTAACACCTACAACTTCATTTTTAGCACATATTTTTGAGCCCGTGTCATTAATGAAAATGCTAACTAATATAGCCCCCCAAAACATTCCTTAGAGAACATTATTCCCACATCTAGTTTTTTCCTCTTCAATAATACCTGTGGTCTCCTTAAACATTTTTTAACTTATAAATGCCTTCATTACATTACAAATTAAGTTTCAGAACATCGCAGCCTATACATTTAGTGACAATACACTGAAAACATGTTAGCCATCAGAAACGTGTAACTAGATTCTGACATTAACAACTGTTCCCTACTCTAGATCTGGGAAGTTAATTTCACACGGTTACACAAGTCCTACTAGGGTTTCTCTCTCTAACAATATTTCAGGAATCTGAATGTATCTAATATATCCAAATATATACTATACCCCTGGGTGCCCTTCCAGTGGGATCTGTTCAACAGCTCTTCCAGAAGTGAAGAAGCATTTGCAACTATCTCTAAAAGACAAAGGTAGGCATATTCTGTTTTTTTAAAAATAGCACAGTGACAATACAATGCTTTTCAAAAACATAACAAAAAGATTTACACCTTGGCTTCAGAAGACAAAAATTTGCATCCCTCAACTAGAATACGTTTGCAGGAAAACAAATGCATACTGTGGCAAATATTGCCTCAGTATTAATATATAAATTAATGTTCAATTGTAAAGGCCAGAAAAACACATACAATACACCCCTGAGTTGCCTGCAAGTAGGGTAAAGAGCAATACTCTTTTCCCACAAATCAAAACCCAGCAGAATCTTCAAAAGTAATTTAATCAATTTTTCTAATTCCAGTAAGAATCTAACTTGGTAAAAGGCCTAAAAGATTTATAGTTACAAAGTTATTTTAAAGCAATAAATAATAACAGAAGTGGGAATAAAATACTCCTGTATCAGTAACACAATGCACACGAACGTCAGACAACTTGGAAGCTTAAGTATCCATTTTTAAAGCCCTACCAGGTAGCTTTTGGATCATTGGCTCTTTGGAGCAAATCCCACAGATGTTTTTGGACCAATTCCCATGGGCTGTTAGAATAAAGACAGAGCCTCCACACTTAATCATATAGAACAATGGCACAGGACTCATTTTTTCTTTTGATATTAATTCCACACTGAAGGCACAAAAATGAAGAGCTAACTAGCTGTTACTGGATGAATTGGTATTGAAATACATTAAAATGCACAATTACCCATTTTACTGTTGATTAAACCAAAAGGCTTTAAGGAAAGAAAGAAGTACACAGATATTTCTTCCATGGCTTATTTTTGTTTTTACTGATACATGGCCAAAAAGTGTGACAACAGGTAAAAAATTATGTATTTTCTCCCCATTTCTCTTTCTCCATCATGGCCAGAAAAGTTCCTTGCTGTTCCCAAGCTGCCTCACTATTTAACAGTTTTGTAGCTTTCTATCAATTTCAAGCAAGTCAAAAGTTTAACCCTTTTGACACTACAATGTTGTTAATAAGAATTTGGTTTTGCGTTAACACAATAACACAATTTCTAAAAGACAGTTGCATCTACACCCCAAAAATATACTGGAATAAGCTTCCACACTAGTGACTTGTGAATCTTTTATTAAATGGAGCATAATATGCTGCTTGTCCTTAATGGACTAGAACATATATTAATAGTATATACATTTTGCAGTGCTGAAGTTATAAAACGTAGCATTACTGTACTTAGTAATGGTGAATAGTGTTTTATAAGCAGCATGCAAATACATTACTTTGAAGCTGGTTTAGAGATACCCCTATCTGTTAAGACAGGGCTTGGCTGCAAATCCATTAATCTAAACCAGACTGTAGCATAGCTGTAATGTCCTACAAGCACTAATTGATAAGATTTCCCAATTATAAACTTCATTCTTATGAATGCAGTAAACGAAGATGTGGAAGTGGACAAGATCTCATTTTGGATAAGACTCTAGTCCTTGTTAAAGTATTACTTCAGAGTTGGTTATATATCATCCTTGATATAACAATAACAGATGTCTTATTTGTGCATTCCTTTTCTTCCTGCCTTTCAGCTACGATTTTACAACTTGTAAAGGATTAGAAAAAATTGCTAAAGGATTTACAAGAGACTTCTGCAGTATTATTTAGGAGGCAAGTGTCATATTGTTTTTATAAACTCATCAACTAACATAACTCTCATTCAAAAGGCTACATTCTGTTTTACTTTCCCAGTCTGTGAAATTATTGATTTGGAGCTAAGTTTATCAGTAAAGATTACTACATCTGATAATGGTGACAGATAAGAGGTAGTGCTAACCATGAGGATACTGCCTAAGAACACCTCCACTTACAAATAAATGCACATAAGCTATAGCATTATATTCTCCCAAGGTTTGTATGAATCATGCTTTGATTATGGATTCTATAAATAGTTTAAAATAGGAGGGATTGATTTGAAGCAGTTTCTTTCTCATTGTTCTGTCCCTCACCTCAATACACAGCAAGGTTATAATTACTGCCTAAAACTTCCTTAACCGATGTTCTTTTCTGTTGCATTTCGCTGTCAAGAACAATGACTGGAATGGGATTAAACAATAAACCAAAAACATGCACAAATTTGGGATTTGCATTTTTTGGTAAAAAATGTGGGTTTTTTTCCCAGTCTGCTAGTATTTTTCCCTTCCTAATTTTTTCCAGTTTTGAAATAAAAACTTGTAGATTAGATTAACCTGTAGAGTTTTACCACTGTCTGTGGAATTAGAGAGAAAAAAAGAATTCAATTTTGCACTTTTTCTCTTTTTTTCCAAATGATAAGTTAGTTTTATAAGTAACTTAAGTTTTGGCATGGAGGTTAATGTTAGGACTCAGGGAAGTGTTAACTCTTCAAAAGCATTCACAGAAAAACCTTTTGGCATGTAAAAGACATATCATCTATAAACTGAAAGAATAAGTAGTACAATTAATTATGAGCCTGAATTATTGCTAGAACCAGGAAACAGTTCTCCAGTTCCCCAAATAAGCAGTTTGAAATAATTAAACAAAATGTTGAAGCTCTAGGACTTAAAAAAATTAATCATTAATTTTACAAATAGTCATTCCAGGAATTTTAACCTTTGCCACAAATAGTCATCTTTTCTTCACTGGAAACTTTGTTCTTCTCAGGACTGCATAATCAAATTCTTAATCTGTTTATACATTTTCAGTTGTACCTTAAAAATCAGATTTCACAAAAAAATTTTGAGATGTTGTTCTCCAATTAGTTTTGACCAAAGCTATGTAAACTCCATTCCCATTCAGTGACTAACTCACATTTACGTCTATGCACATGGGTACAGAAATCACACATCCACATGCTGAGGTAGTCAGAGGAAACTACCTATCCAAGCTTGCTGGATAACCCCTGCAAAGCAAAGGAGAACACTGATTAACATCCTACCACACTAACACAGCAATCTGGATTTCTGGACCTGAGCTTGACTCACATTGACAAGCTCAAAGCACAGGAAGAGCAGCTCACATTCATTCGTATCACTCTGTGTAGATGTACACTTTAAATATGTCTGTGTGGTAAGTAAGTGTGGCACAGAAATAAATATTCAAGTGTAGTCTGAATATATTTTGAGTCCTGGAAAACACCTAGCTCACCTACAGCAATCAGCTGTGTTGAAAAGTATAGACTGCAGGTACTGAATCAGTTATATACATTCTACTATCTGACTAATAACTCTGTGCCATGCAGCAGATCTGGTCTATAAGCTTCCCAGTGTAAAGAAAGTTCAATTCAGCTTACAACAAAGAAGTTTTCCTAAAATTGTACTTTTTCCCCTAAAAGTTACTTATTTAAAAATTCCTATTGATGAAATACTAAATTTTACTTAGCTGCAGTAAACCAAAGATGCATAAGAAATTAATCTATTCTGATCTTTAGAAATTAGGCCTAGGTAGTACACCAGAGAAAATGCTACAGTCAGCTAAGATTCCCCTACAGGAGATACTCCCTGGCTATTCTTCTAATTATATGATCTACTGGTCAGAATGCAAGCAGAACTTCCTTGGCAAGTACTCAGAGCGAAACTACCATTAAGCCTATATTTTCCTCTTTAAGTAACTGTATTACTAGTTCCCCCAGCACAGAGAAAGAAACATTTTATTTTGCCTCCACATACTTACGAAGGATGTACAGGTAATTATAGGTTCACTAACTTGTTGTTGCACCAGTATCAGCGATGAACCACAACTTGCCAGACTACAAACTAATGAGTGCTTAAGTTGCAAAATACATGATGAAAGAACACAATTCAAAAATTTAAGTTACTTGGAAAATTCTTTTACTGTTAAACACTATTTTATACAGCCAAAGAACCTGCCTGACATGCATTATTAAATAACATGTCCATCCGAAAGCGCATCAGTGAAAAACAAACAGGCTTGGAAACTTCCACCATCAGAAGAGAACCAAAACAGAGTCTTTGGTGCTTATACCAAAGATAAAGAGCTGGATCAAAAATGCTGTCCTATTAGTTGTAAGGACTTGCTAACACTAAGCCGGTTTAAATAAAATGCACTTCCCTGACTACTACTAAAACCATTTCTCTTTCATTGTTCAAATTTCCCAGAATCACAGAATTGTTTAGAACCTCATGAGATCATGGAGTCCCCCCTGCTCAGGCAGGTCACCTTGAGCCTGCTGTTGATGATTGTGTCTGGTCAGCTTTTTAATACCACCACAGAAGGAGAAATACACCATCTCTCTGTGCAACCTGTTCAAGTGTTTGATCACACTCACTGTAAAAAAGTGTCTTCTCATGTCAGATGGAATTTCATGTGTTATAGTTTGTGCCCATTGCCCCCATCTTGTCAGTGCACACAACTGAGAATAGTCTGGCTCACTCTTGTTCATTCCGTCCCACCATGTACACATTGGTAAGATCCTCCTAAGCTGTCTCTTCTCTAGGCTGAGGAGTCCCAGGTCTCTCAGCCTCTTCTCATACAGAGATATTCCAGTCCCTTAATCACATTTGGAACCCTGATCTGGGCTTGCTGCAGTAAGTCCCTATCTTTTTTGTACTGGGGAACTCAAAACTACAAACAGTACTCCAGATGCAGCCTCATTAGGGTTGACTGAAGAGGAAAAATCACCTCCCGCAACCTGCCAACCATGCTCCTTCTAATGCAGCTCAAGATACTATGGGCCATTTTTACCATAAAGGTGCATTGCTAGCTTACAGTCAGAATCCCAACATCTATCAAGGTGCTATCAGCCATTTTTATCATGAAGGTGCATTGCCAGCTCATAGTCAGGGTCTCAACACCCTTCTCAGCAAAGCTGCTTTCGAGACAGCTGGATCCCACTGGTGCCTGACGTTATTCCTCTAAGATACAAGACTTTACATTTCCCCTTGTTGAACTTCATGAGAAACTCAATTACTTTAAATTACATTTAGTAGTTCAGAAATAGTACAGGAATGATCAGATGGACCACTAGATTCCAACCTCTATAAAAAGTTCAAGAAATTTCAAATGAGCAAATTTGTTTCTAGTTGGATTAACTTCAAAATTATATAGCAAGATAGCTTAAACATTTTTTTTAATGACATGCACATGACATGCAACATTTATCAAAAAGACATCTAAGCGCAAGTTAAGTATTCATAGTAAAATTCGCCACAATATGTTTGGAGTGGTTAATGCCCACGGATCAACTTTGTTTAGTTACTGCTTGTGCTGGTCACTAAGTGGAAACATCAGGGCAAGTAGAAACAAGAAAAAACAAGACGCAGAGGGCCTCATGACAATTAGGACTCCTCCATCTCTCGTGATCCACGTAGCAACATAAAACAAGCAGGGAATTATCACTTTTATCTTGTAAGGTACCTTTACTAAACAGGTCTAGAAAAATGGAACAGATCACTCTACCTCTTCTGTCCCCTTCAGTTGCCTCATGTAGCTTCAGAGACACCAGATGTTGCCTGGGATATTTGTTTTGGGTTCTTTCTGATACTCTTCTCCGACAGGCATAATTTTTAACTTTATATTCTTTCTCCTGTTTAACTTTCTCCTTTTACCGAAGAGCATCTGGTAGTTACACAGGACAATACTGTGATCACATGATTACAGAGAGAACTAAAAGAAATGTTTTAACAACCATTGTGGTAAAATCATGAGATATTTATTGATATTTAACATTTCAAATATTTATCCAATTTTTAAAAAATATTTAACACAATGTAAATGGCAAACAATAGCCAGATCTTTAACTCAGATAAAAGTTTAAGTTACTTAATGATATTACAGGTTTTTGTTGGTACCTTCTTGAGGTTGGTACCCTTTTATTTTCACAGTAACTCTAAAGAGCTTTGCAACATGTAATATGTAAATGACAATTTCATGCTATATTATTTATGTATTTATTCCTAAAACCTCATAGGAGAAATCTTTCATGAATATAATATTTAATACATATTAACAAGTTGCACAATTTTCTACTCTACAAAAGTGAAAGTTCCTCACTCTGCTCTCTGGAAACATGCACAGTCCTTGTACACAGAAAATTTAGCACTGGCCACAGAAGAAAATGTTTAAAGAAGGCCTCTGAAGAACAGCAACAACACATTTGGTGTTTAGATCCTTAATGAACTTCATCAGTTTAGCTTCTCAAAAAGCAGTTTAAGAGGTGACCCGAGCACTGACTTTAAACTGATAGCATACAACCTACCAAAATCAGTTAATCAAGCTATAGTGAAATTAAGTGATAAAAATAAAGCCAAGCAAGTTCAAATCAGGCTACTGATCCACGAAAGTAATTAACCACGAAGAATTTAGTAAGAATCTGTATTTCTGGATGATTTTTAATCAAGGTTTAAAGATATTCCGGGGGTACCATTTTGTGTTAAAAAGACGTCCTCTAATTCAATCACAGGTTCTAAATTACAAGCAGCAATTAATTAAATACCTACAATATATGTTACACAGGACATCAGGCTAAATGACCATAGTGGCTTTCCTTCTGGCCTCAAATCAGGAAGAACATATAACTGTATTAGCAAACTGGATTATATTTTAAATCCATTTTGAATGTGACTGAAACAGAACAGCAAGAGTTAGGCTTTATACATCCAACACAAATACTATCAAATATATTGTTTAGAATATTAGAACACTAAATATGGAAACAGTAAACTCATTTGCAGAACTAATTTTTTTCTTAAATGGCATCATCTAACAACCTGTTTTATTGCTTTGAGCAGTCTCATCAACTTGCCATGAGTAACACTAAGTACACCAAAGCCATGCAACATGGCAGTAGTCTACATTTTAACTTACCCTTAGGGACTAACTTAACCTCCTGTTTTACTTTTTCCAGACCAAAGCAATGGGAAGGATAACCAAGAGATAACATATATATCATAACTATGTAAAGGTCAACCAGGTTTAAAAACGGTGGGTTCTACTCATAAATATTTGACTAATAGGAGTGTGTTTTTCATCTTTAAACCCCAAGATTGGTACTTTGGTAGGAAGCAAACTATTCTGACTGAACAGCTAAAATACGTTGTTCCTGAGTTTAATCTCTCTAGATATGTGCTTGAATGCCAATGTTAAATATCAAGGAGTGGTAAAAACTCTTCTATTACCATTCCTTACATTATAAAGGTAACTGACTGCATCAGTGTGAGTTACACAATGTGCCCAATCCTGAACTTGCTTACATCACCTTGGCTCCAATGAAATAATTTTGGATTCACATCAGAGCACTTTAGAACCTGGTCCTACACATCTCTTACTATTAACCAAGTGGCAGCTTCATTTTGTTTATAGGACGGAAAGAGCAAATGAGTTTTATTACAGGTAACTGAGTTCAGGACTGCCTAAGTTTAGGCAACCTACATTGCCCCTTTGGATATCTTTGAAGCAAATGGTTTTAGTGTTACTGCACACATTTGTATAATGCAAATACACTCAAAACGTTCCTTCCTTCACAACAGGAAAAAAAAAAAAGCAGGAATCATTTTTTTAATAATAATAAAAATTGATTTGACATGCGAAGAAGTCATTAATGGCTACTATTAATATTTTCCTCACTGAAAAATAGGAAGGTGGGGGGAGCCCTGACAACAATTTCATACATTTATGTGTTTTCCAGGCTGTTGGATAATGCAGGGTGGTTTTCCCCCAACTGGTATGGCTTGAGTTAGATTTAAAATCAGTTCCCAGAGGAGGCTGATAAATGGATTAAAGTGGAACATAAATTCTCTATGTCACCCAGTCCCTTAAACTTTGATGTCAGTAACATGCCTAATCATTCCATTATTATAAATGTCAAATATGTTTTACATGTGTTAGAAAGAGTGAATGGGTATTAGAAGAAATGGAAGACTCAAGAAACTGTAATGCTATTATGAACTTCCACGCAAAAAAAAAATCTAAATATTACAGTATTCACCCATTAGTATTTCGGATTCTTATTCTCTTGTAATTTGTAAACTATAAGGTACACCAGTATATCCATTGTGCTACACATACTTCACTTTCCCTTAACAGCACTGCTTCTATGAACTAGCATAACTGAAGAGCACAGATTTTTTCAGTGGTTAATTTGAGAAACAGTACACAGGAATCATGCTTAAAAACTGTAAGAGTTTTTATTCTACTCAGCAAAATGAAATGCCTCAGCTGAAGCAGTGCTGCATTGGCTTTTAAGATGTTGCAAAGTATAGAGAGAAAAAAAAAACCCTTTTGGAAAAATGACTCACAAGAAAGACTGAAAGAACTGGGCTTGCTTACACTACCAAACAAAAACAGAAGTGGATCAGCATTATAATAATCCTGGAACAAGTAAAAAAGACAGTGATTTACCATTCTCCCCTTTCTTCAAAGTATACAAAGTAAGTTGTTTCATGTGCAATCTGTAGGCTTGGAATTGAACTAGAAACAAGCTTACCAAATTCAAGTGAAGTAAAATACTAGAAAGTGTTACCAATGGAGACTATGAAAACCTCAGTATGGAAGTGTACAATAACAAATTAGAAATATTTAGGTATGAGACAGTGAAGTTGATACTGTCAAATATCTGATCTGGTTGACTACGTGATCTCTTGAGGTTAGCTGCATTACACACTTCTATGGTTCCATGGTAACAGTCATTCAAAGAATATTACAATTCTTCAATGGTGAAAATACTCAATATACTCAGTATGTAACGGCAGGTGAGAATCCTTGGGCAATAAAGCACTAAGCATCTTAGAAGAAAAAGTGAGAGACACCTCAGCTATTCAATATAACTCCCTAAATAAAAGGTAACAACTGAAATTTCACTACTAGGGGGGAAAAAAGAACCCACCCCTAATCTATTTCTATGTCCCTCCCCGAAGTTGATCTAATTTTAAACAATCCAAACTTTCCTAAAAATTGTTACATGCTTAAGAGTCCCATTTTGGCGTATAACCTTGATTCAGTCCTGTTTACCTGTATTACAAAACAGTTTTTAAAATTTCTGATTTTTCCCTCCTTTGCCCCACTTGCAGAGAAAATTTCACACCTCTTCAGTACTACTTTTTAACTTTTAAATTCAAAGTTTAGCTTCACTTATTCTTTACTAGATGCTGTCCGTGTCAGACATACCAAGCATAGCATCTTATTGCATAAGCACTAGCATGAAGATACATATTAGCAAATGTATTTCAAAAGCTCTCTAGTGTATATTTCTGAATACTTTTGTGTGTATGTGCATATATATTTATTTTTTCATTCAGATATATGCATGAGAGAAATTAAGTTTGAAAGATTTAGACTCAAACTGTTCACTGCTTTGGGGTCTCCAGTGTAATATGCCTATGACCTGATTTTTCGTAGTACCGTATTCAATACTCTGTACGTCAAAGGTACAATGTCCATTAAATTCAGTTCTATTGACAATGCTCACCATTTAGTGCTGTGAGGCCCTCAAATGTAAATTCTCAGCAGAATATATTCAGGATAATCATATTGCTTAATGATTGGCACCTAATTTAGATGTCTAATTTGTGAGGTTAATCCTCCAAGGCTCCGCTACCATTGACAGAAAGAAGTAGCCCTGCTGTCTCTGGCTATGCATCCCTATTTCTTCCCGTGTGCTGGCTCTAACATTTATAAGGCTGTTCAGTGAGTTGGATTCACAAGATGATTTAGCTGAAAAATAATATTGGTGGGGGGAAAAAGGAGGTTTGCATGTCAAGTTATCAGGTGGATCAGCTGATCTGTCTGGCCATGCATGTACACAATCAGCAGCAGCATTACTCTGAAACTGGCCAAAGGAGATTGAGATGATCTCTTTAGCCAGCAGCTTATGGCACCTACATAATTAAACTAGATGCCTGGCACGGAATTACGTGCATGTTGTGTGAAAAAGCGCCACACAGAAAAAAAATTCCACCGAATGATGTCTGAGCTTACACAAGAAGTCTGTAACAGAACCAAGGAGAGAATCAGTATTTCCTGGGCAGCAAACTACCTTTACACTTCAACTTTATTTCTACAGTTCTTGTTTCCTTCACCCAGTACATATTGCAAATTCTTCAACAAATGAGGCAAAGGTCCTACAGAAAACAATCTAATTCACCACACAACTGCAGGGTTTTCTCTGTACAATGAATAAAGTTGAAATCTCTTAGGGAAAAAGCAGGAATTATAAGAGGACTGGAGCACCTCCCATAT
The DNA here is from genome assembly GCF_000696875.1 of Nestor notabilis. NCBI lineage: Eukaryota > Metazoa > Chordata > Aves > Psittaciformes > Psittacidae > Nestor > Nestor notabilis. Next base: position 97,302 of record NW_009923232.1, read on the forward strand.
GAAGACAGGCTGAGAAAGTTGGGGCTGTTCAGCCTGGAAAAGAGAAGGCTGCGTGGAGACCTCAGAGCAGCCTTCCAGTATCTGAAGGGGGCCTACAAGGATGCTGGGGAGGGACTCTTCATTAGGGACTCTAGTGGTAGGACAAGGGGTAATGGGTTTAAACTTAAACAGGGGAAGTTTAGATTAGATATAAGGAAGAAGTTCTTCACAGTGAGGGTGGTGAGGCACTGGAATGGGTTGCCCAAGGAAGTTGTGAATGCTCCAACCCTGGCGGTGTTCAAGGCCAGATTGGACAGAGCCTTGGGTGACATGGTTTAGTGTGTGGTGTCCCTGCTCATGGCAGGGGGGTTGGAACTAAATGATCTTAAGGTCCTTTCCAACCCTAACTATTCTATGATTCTATGATATTTTAACACAGAGATAAAAAGCAGAAATTAATTTCAAATAATTGAATTTGAAACCAGAAAAGTATTTTCATATAGGTTTCTGTATCTGACTACTGAGAGCTTAAAAAGGCAAATCCAAACTCCAGAAATTTCATCATGTGTAACTACAGTAGAATCAAATGGCAGGGTAAGAACACTTAGAGCATGTTACCATCTCAGTTGTAGAAATTGATTTTTAAATAACTCATCATTTTCAAAAATCTTTTACAGCTCATTACAGAAAATAGATAAACATGCAGCTTAGCACCATAAAAGTGGCGCAAGTTCATTAAAATTGATGGACTTGCAATTGACCCTGGACCAGGCCCCACGCATATAAAGCACTGTTTTCAAAACGCTATGAATGCAGACTTTTTTTTAATTATTATTTCAACAAGCAAATATGTATTTTAAAGAAAGATATATTTGGTATACTAACAGTGAAGAAAAATAGATTAATTTGCCTCAATGACTTCTGTGATTATAGGAAAAAATCTGAAGACACAGAAGGAAAATGATGTCTGCCTGACTTTTTTAATTGGTATTCTGCTACATATAATCATTCTATTGCTTCTTCACACTGGTGTGGTACCAAGCAATCCCATGAATACTTTTAGCAAAAAAAAACCAGAAACTTATGGTGACTTATCATCTTATGAATTGGCAAAACAGTTAATGTCTAACAGTGATGCATAGACAAACTGTTCCAGTTTTTGTTTGTTTAATAAATACTGAAGATATCATGGTTTGTTTCACAATACAATCACTTTCAGAAAGTAAATTAAAACCTATGGATATAAATTAGATGATAAATTGAAGGTTGTCCTTGTTTATGAGGTAACAACTGTATCCTGTGGAGGTGTTTATTAGACCTGTTACAGATACAGTTGCTACCAAGTTAAATGGAAGCATGCTCAGATTTATCTTACAATACAAAAATGCCAAATAAGAAAAGCTGAATTTCACAACAAAAGAATCACGCAAAATATATGAAAAACTGAAGAATAGTTACAGAAATGTTCACCAAAGAGAATGAAGTGGGAATACTACAAGAATTAAGAAATTGTAGCAAGCACTCCAATCAGTTGCAAATGAGATTCTAGTCTTACTGTAGTTCTCAATACAAGCATCTACAATCGATTAGAACACATATATATATGACTGCTAGCAGTCTTTGCATTAATTTAGTTACAGAAAGCAACACTGACCAAAGATTGTGTCTATGAAGAAATCCAGTGGTAAAGTAAAAAGGTAGCTGTAAGGTCATAAAAATAAAATCAAAATTTGCACTTTGTGGATGATTTGATTCCTCATAATATCATACTATAATTACCTACTCTTCTGTGGAGAATAATGAATGGTATTTTAACTCTAAATGTGGCTGTAAATCACACTGTGCAATCATCTTCTTAAGGTAATGTGAGACACCTAGTAATGTCACAGTTAAACTATCAGCTAACACAAAATAAAAAAATAGACCGAGGGTCCATTACCTACTGTCCTACACCAGCTGTGGCCAAAACTACCTGCAAGGAATGATGGTCATAACTGTAAGTCTTCTGCCAGGTGTTTTTCTGTCTTCCTGTCTTTATTTCCCTCCTACAGCTTAGATGTCCTCTTCCTTTTTTTCCATGCATTTCTCATTCCCAAACCCTTCTTTTTTCCCCAGTTTCCTTCTCCTTAGTCCTCTTCCTTATTGGAAGGAAACTCATTTTATGTAATTGATGGACCAGAACCTAACCCCCAGTAAAAATGAAGAGCAGCTGCTGCAGGCAGATACCAACGAAACAAGCAGAAAGCAAGCACATAGCTACTTCCTGATAACGTTCCCAGGATGCAACTATTTGCAGCTCTGAGACTCCCTGAGCCAAAGGAAATTAAAACATTTTCATGCTTTTGTGGCTTTATTTCCTAGGTATTTCATCCAGTTATTTACTGAACTTACTCCCACAACATCTTACAATACACATGTCCGCAGCTGAATTACACATGGTCTGATGTTCTATCTAGTAAGACTGCAATGACAGTTTGATTTCTGGGAAAAAAGAAGTATTTAATGAACTCTTTCTGCTAGGAGCATCTCATTTTCTTCTCACTCTGTTTTTGAGCATTTTATTGGAATAGTTTTGTATTAACTAATTTAGGAAGAGTGGCTTATACTTTGCATACAGAAGTTCTCATCTGTTTGTTACCTCGTTATGACAGCATGGTATTAGCTCCTCTTTGTTTCAGTGAACCTTCATGCTAGGAGGTTATTTATTTTTCTTTTTTTAAATAACTTTGAAATCTACCAAACATTGTTCCAGTAGGACAGTCTATGAAATTTAGTATTCAATATATACATAATACCTACATCAGATGTTTGTAGTCTGGTCCATAGACTGGTAACTTCATCCTGCAGTTCTTTTAATCTGTTTCATTTCTGTGCAATGTAGATAGAAGTGTCATTTCATCTATAAATAAAAAATAAAAATAACAGAATCAAGAAATATACTTACTAGTGAAGTGAACAGAGATAGAGGTTATCGATATTAGCATTAGTTTACTAAAAAACCCCACTTTCTCTGGAAATTATGTCACAACAAAGTGCTGTTTGGCTGCCTTGCCCCCCCCCCGCCCCCAAGCAGCACTATTGATTTTTTCTAGAGAAGCATTAGTAATGGTAGTAAAGGAGCATGTAATTTTTGGGTTTTTTTAGATCTATTTCAAAAGTCGTAATTCTCATCTTTGGAAAGACAGGGGAAAACGACCCTTTCTATGGCCCAAGAAAATTATATCCTTTAAAGCAGACATCGGATTGAAACAAACACACCCTTCCCTCCCAAACACTATCTTCTACTACTAAGGATACTAAGTGATAGAGGTAAAGAAAATAATCTTTACATTTAATAATACTCTCCTTTAAAAGAATGCTCTTTTTCCAAGTTCACGTGGTTGGGGGTTTTTTTGGTCTCCAAGTGAGGAATGGAATACGTAATTTGGCTTATCTTCACTGGATTTTCTTTCACTGTGGAGCAACTAATGAGTTCCATCTATATTTAGGCTATAGTACCAGAAATAGCTGTTCCCAGGAAGGCTCCTGGTTCCAAACAAACTAAAATCCTCCACGTGATGGATGATTCACTGGGGATTATCAATCAATTAGAAACCAGTCCCACAAATATTCCTAAATGACTGACCGAGCTGACATACTCATGCTATTTGGTTTTACTTTTGCAAGAAACTTTGTAGTTTCTGGATAAGATTTAAAACAAACAAACAAAACCACAAAAACCCAAAACCCCCAAACACTTAAAATGTGATCCTAAGGTTTTCAAGAAACAAAGCAAGTTAAGAGAACCTAAGATCTATACAAATAAAAAGTTAAGAAAAACTCAAACAATATCTTAAGACTCAAAGCAAGTTTCATGGACTAAGTACCTGAAGCTTCAAGGTTAAGGGTCCACTAGCCTGTATACAGCGCATGAGATTAGACTGACATTAAAGGGAATATTGGTATTTCTCAGCCAAATGCATGGATAATTCTCTTTACAGCCTCTAGTTCTTGTATGTTGCTTAAGAAAGGGCATACCTAAATTCCAAGTTATTAAAAGCACACAGAACAGAAACTAATGCTTGCAACATACTTACTGATACTTTAACAATATTTAATAATATCATTTGTTATCAACTTTTAAGTGAACCCAAGCAGAAAATTGTACGGTTTTCTCCTAAAACTGCACTGGAGCCACTCTTGGAAACATGTGCAAGGCACCAGGCCCCTCGGGACCTCTCGAGATCTGCAGCCGCAGCCCCAGCCCCACTACTTCACCAGTTATTTTCTTATTAAACCGGGAGAAAAGAGTCAAACTGACTTCCGGAAAAGGACCTTGAAAATGATACTCTAAAGCCGTAACACGGCACGGATTAGATCCCCC
>NW_009923233.1:0-234 GCF_000696875.1 Nestor notabilis
GCGGCCCCCCCGCTGCGGGAGCTGACCCTGCCCGCTGAAGACCCCTGTCCCTTTTCTTTTTGCGCTGCCTTTTCTCCCCTGCTTCGCCGGTGACCTGCAGACCGCTTGCTGCCACCCTGCCCCCGGAGAACCTGGGCGTCCTTGCCTGTGCCCCTTTATTCAGGCCCTCGCTGCTTTCCCCGGGGGGGGCAACACGAGCCATAGAAAAGAGGAATAGGGGAGGAAAATGGCGGC
>NW_009923233.1:379-10512 GCF_000696875.1 Nestor notabilis
TCTCTCCCGAGGGGCATCTACGACCCCCCATTGATTTTCTCCTCCAGTTTCCGCCCGCACCTTCCTCCATGTTGTCACTCCCTCATCCTCATGCGGACCCTGGGGTTGTTCCCTGCCGCTGCCCGTGACCCTCGCGTATCGGTTTGTTCTAGTTCGGCTCCTCGATTTCATGTCATCACTGTGCTTCTTTACATTGTCCCATTCCAGCTCTCCTCTGCCTCTCTCCTGCAGCGTGGCTTAATTGTGCTTCCCCGTGCCCTGTTTAATTTTCAGTGCTACAGCTTCCACCGTCGTACTTGGAGCTACTATGGCAGAAACTACTCTTCTTTAACTCACGTTGATCCATTACCATTATTTAAATTCCGGTTTTTAATTTGCATATGGGTTTTCACTGTCAGTTTAAAAACACTATTATTTCTTTTTGTTTTGTTATTTTTTTTCCCCTTGAGCTACTCTTCTTTAATATTTTCTTACCCTTTTTTAGATGTAGTTTATTTTATACAGTTTCTCTCAGGGATGCTTAATTTTATTGTGAAAGAACAAATGAGCTGTTTACTTGTTACAAAGAGTAGCAGGCAAGATGTGTGGCTGCCGTATCTAACCACATGTTTGCATACTGGAGAGATGTAGAAGCACACCTGGCAGCATGCCTTCGAGGAAGGCTGAATGCCCTCTTGCTTGGCAAATGAATAGACTCTGGTGGCTGATGTGTTGAAGCTGCAGTGGAAATATTAATTGCAGTACCGTAGTTCACTGTAACTGAAGTGTTTTTTCAGACTTTTGTATTATTGGTGGGAGGTTTAGCTTCGTGTATGACGATTATGCAGCATGTTGCTTGCAAATCCGGCTGGTGAAACGCCTGTGTAAGAGCAGATTTAATGCTATGGGCTTAATAGTTTATATTTGTGAATATAAGGAATTCAACTGGAGGAAAATTTTTAGTTTCTGCCATATCTAGGTGTATGTGAAACTCGTGAAAAATTGTCCCTTTCCAAACCACTCAGAAATTAAACCACTGCATTTATTGCAGTTGCAGCAAAAAAAGGAATAGGTATCAACAGGAAGAGTAATGTTGCATCTACAACATGTATTAAAACGTATATAAAAAGGCAAGAAAGTCTTTAGAAGGGTTTTGAAGAAGATGAGCCTTTACAAACAGGTTTGAAGATGGCTTTTTAGCCGTAATGGGATGTAGTTCTTTTGCAGTATTCTAATGTTATTTTTCTCCTCCTAGAATGCCTAAGTCAAAGGAACTTGTGTCATCAAGCTCATCTGCCAGTGATTCAGATAGTGAAGTTGACAAAAAGGTGAACATTATATGTAGTTTGTTATTATTATATTAATTTTTCTATTTCAGGCTGGTCTTAAGGAATTAGGTGAGCATTATGTCACAACATGCATGTCATTTTATATGATTTATCAGACACCTAACAAAAAACACCCCTCCACCTCCCAAGATTAGGGTTTGGGTATGCTTTCTGCCTTGCAGTAAACGTTTTTTCTTAAGTTTTACTCTCTTCAGTGTTTTCCATATGATATATCTAAACATAAGCTTTCTGGAATTCTTTGCTGCTTTGTGGCATGTGATAGAAGGCTTCTGTGGCCCTGGTGGTAAGAATTTGGACTAATTTTGAAGACAAAGATACCTCCCCCATCCCTGCTTATTCAATTTGGTATTGGGATTACTTGTCCAAACCAAAACTCCTCAGTTGCTCTGTCCTCCATGTGCCACTTGCTTATCTTGTTTGCATGTTCTTTTTCTGTTTCAGGTTCTTGCGTTTACTGTAATACCATCTGCTAGTTTCTCACTTAAAAGCTGAACTGAAATGAATGTCTTCAAGATGATTAATTTTAGCATATGTTGACTGTTCTAAATGTGTGAATTCTGTGTTCCCATTTGTTTTTAATAGTTACTTAATTTATAGGTTTGTATAGATGTACCAATCATTATGAACAAAACCAGATAAAACCTGAATTTATCTTTTTAAGAAATGCTAGGTGGTAATGCAGACATCAGATCTTCTAATGTAGTGTGTGAAAAGACTGTCTGCTTTACTGAATTGGTTCAAATGTGGCTTTGTTGCACTTTGCAAATTAGGCATTCTGTCAGATCCTAATAGAACAGAAAATGAGCAGGTGAATTTGTTTTTTTTATGAGGAACTGAATTCCTGAAAAGACAGAGTCTAGCAGTCTGCTTTCGAGGGCAGTAAAGTGGTGATGTTTTGGTTTGGGTCTGTCTTTTCTCCCTACTCCCCCCAGTTTTAACCTCCCATACTTGTGTTGGAACTTTTTTGACTTTAAAAGCGGTTATCCACAATATGATTCTAGTAGGTGAGACTAGTTTTTGCTATCTTGGTATTACTCTTTTTTTTGAGGGGGGGGGGGGGATGGACATGGTTACCATATAACCATTAGTAGAAATAGAGACTTTGTAGCATCTGTGGGTAATTATATTTACAACCGGAATGATTTAAAGACGTTTAATTTATCGTGCTATGGACAGAGGTTCAACACTGATGTAGTTAAAGAAAAAAAAAATTACTCTGAAGGTGGTTTCCAGAGCCTTTCTTCATTATCTCATCTATTTTTTTTTTTAAAGAGTTGTAAGCTGTCCTGCATTTTTTATGCTACTCAGTGGAAAGGAAGGCGAAACTTCCATCAGACTTCAAATTTTTCTTTAGCGTTACTAACCAACAGTCTTACTGCACAGAAAAAGTAGGATTTTTGAAATGTGTTTTGATCTAGTTCAATTCTCTTCAAAGACAAAGTATTATGGTAAACTTACTTGGGAACAGAATTAAGGTTATTTGAGTAATTTATTTTTTCTTAATTAAATTCCAGTCTAAATGTACAGTATTGCATTCTTGTATTCACAGCAGGAAAAAATAGTGGTAGTTTGTGACCACTGATATAAAGTTTTCTGTAACTGGTAGAATGAGTTGTGGTTCATGCTTTTCTTTTTTATTCTTGCTCCAAGGCAAAGAGGAAAAAGCAAGCAGCTCCAGAAAAGCCTGTAAAGAAACAAAAGACTGGTGAAAGTTCAAAAGGTGCAGCTTCTTCTAAGCAAAGCAGTAACAGAGACGAAAATATGTTTCAGGTAAAATTGATGACTCTTAGAGCCTGATTAGGGTAACATGCTGTGTATAATCATTATAAATTTTATGAGGTGGTCTGAGTATTTTGATGGCACAGTGCTTGGTCTCCTGAAGTCTGGTAAAGGGGATTATGGTGCTAGCATGCAATTGAGATGCTCAGAAAAAGAGTTGTTAGGTTTCAGCAGAGTGAAAAGTATCTGAGCTGTAGCAATTGATCTAACCCTTATGTCTTTGCCCATGGTAACTCTGGGTAGTCATTTTGTTGGTAAATACAACGCTTTCCATGAGTATGCTTTAAATGTTAGATCAGGACTGTCTCTACATAGAAATGTTTTTTATTCAGGATTCTAGAAAGAAGGGTTCTTGGAAACCAAAGTATAGACTCTTCGTTCTCATTTAACTAGGTCAAGAGCAGTTTGGCTCCTTATAAGACAGTGTCTTGGAATAAGTTTTGTTTCTTCCTTTGTTTTATGATGCAGGCTTTTGGTTTGTGGGTTTTATTGTTTGTTTTTTTTTTTTTTCACTGATCTTCCAGAAAGATTGTGATTTATTGTCCTTGATCTTAAGATGAATGTACATTTCTCAGTAGCAAGATGAATTTGTGAAGTCAGGGTATTTGTAGTTCCTGGGGTTGGCTGAGGCAGTGTGCTAAAAGCTGTGCAACAGTATACATAGCTCAGAATTACCTGTTTTATGGGTGTGGATCAAGACTTAATAAATGTCTCTGACTAGCTGGTTAGAAAGGAACTTGGAGACTTTGATTCTTAAGTTTATGAAAGAGTATGAGAAAGGTGCCTAGTAAGATGGCTCCAACACTGAGTAAGGCAAAATAAATGGTTTTGGGCTGCAACTGTGCAAAGTAATGTGCGTGCACACACACCCCCCACCCCAAACCCAACCAATCTTTTCGAGAGAGAAGATCTGCTTAACTAATACTGTAATAGAGATTTCTTTTTAAATATATAATTTTTCTTTAATTTATCAGCTCTCACTTTCCTCTTCATATATATCTGGGAGAGGGAGATTCAGTTAAAGGCAGTGCCTGGACTTCCTCATCAAAGGAAGAATATAATGCTTCTAGCTCTCCAAGGGCATGTTTTGAGCCATATCAGAAAAATGAGATTGTGACTTTTGCACCTCATGAGGTGAAGTGCAGTTAGAACTCAAAAAAAGCTATGTATACTTTATGCCATGTTTGTAATAAGTTCAGAAAGCTCCGGCTTTGGAGAAGGCTGTTAAAATTTTTAACACTTCCTGGTGCAAAAAACCCCAAATCCTTTCAGATAAAACCAAAAGTATTTGCGTGCTCTGATTTATTTCAACTTTTTTGACCTAAGATAATAAAAAGTTACTAAAAATAACTGAAGTTAGTCTGAGAACAGGATTCTTCCAGTGCTGAGTATAATAGAGAAAAAATATTTTGAGTATCACCTTGACCTAAAATATCAGTGTTACTTAGTCTCTGCCTGCCTTTTAATTAATCAACAACAAAAGTTTTTTTAGATCGCTTAGTGTATTATGTGCAGCATGGTGAGTTTTTTCATCAGCTTATGTGTGTTAACTAAGATTGTACTGTTTCAGAGTAGAAACAGCACTGTTAGGTCTGACGATACTTACTCTCCCTCCTTCCACCCCAGGACAGCATGCTAGAAGATCTAGTTGTGTGTTAATGTTTTGTTTAGGAGTTTTTGGGGGGTTTTTTAGGTATTATTTTGTTTGTTCTAGGGCTGTTACTAATACAAGAAGCTTTCCTTTCTGCTTTCCAATGGCAGTAAAATCATGTCTGATGTACAAGAGGCTTTGCAGTATTACTTACAAGTGTGGCTGTAAAGCATTCATAGGACAGAAATTCTTTGATGTCCATATTGTGTATGGGAGTGGCACAAATGATGGGAAGCTTAAAGGCTTGTTGTTCTACACCCACAGGCTGTGTTCTTGAAGTATACAGCTTCCCTTCATATAAAGCTCATTGTGTCTGCTGTATTCAGAAAATTCAGCATTTTCGTCAGGATGTGCATTTTACTATTTTTTTGCTTGAGACTAATGTTGGTGTGATGGTATTTTTGGAACTAATTACGGAGAATAGCATAATTCTAAGTAGGAGGGACTTAATTCAATATAAGAGACCAAGTGTATTTTGTTTATTTACATGTCTTGGTCTTTTTTAGGTTTTATAGTTAGCCTAGTATACTTCGAATTTCTTGCAGGATTTAGGTGCAGTTGGGTTGTGGATATTTGTCTTACTCCTGTTTGTGATGTATTACTAGATACGCTAAGGACAAGCGTTATGATTATGTGGAAGGGTTTTGTGTTGATCTGTTAAGATTCCTGTCTGTAACTTTAAGCCAACATGAGCCCTGCATAATGTTCTTTGGTTAGTTTGACAGATCCTGTCATCTACCTGTGCCTAATTTGGATAAGGTTTTTAATGCTGTCAGGACGTAGTATTAATGACTACCCAAAGTGGAACCGCATTGCATGATCACACACTTCACTGAAATTGTTAATTCAAAAGATGTCTAGGTGTTGTTCTGCCTCTGCGCTCCTCTCCTTTCTTTTACATATATATGATATTTTTTTATATATATGATTATTTTTTTTTTTCTGTTTGGGAGGTACTTCCTTTGTGACTTGTGAGAAATAAGTTCTTCAGTTTCCCAGTATAATATTTTTGTTTATCATAGGCTGACAGTAGAGAAATAAAAATTTATGATGCTCTGGAAAGGTGATTGGTTTAGCACATTAATTATGAAACTTAGGTGGTCACTGATGCATACCACGGTCAGTTTGCAGTGTTGCAGATCTCGCTGTTTACAGGACTTTTTATTGTGCTCTTTCTAATGCTATACATGTAGTTATCACCTAAGAAAGAAGGGTGCTTTTTGGCTATTTTTACTTCCACAGTTTAATCAAGACAAACTGGAAACAGGAAAAATGGTAAAGAAGGTGATACTGAAGCTCGTAAGAGGAAGTCAATTTCATAGCTGTGAAAGGAACTGCGACACAGTTCAGTGCCTTTTATTCAAGAAATAGAAACCTGGAAATAATGCTTTTAATGTCTTCTGGTGTATGTAATTCAATAGAGTGCTGTAATCTAAGGAGCTGTAATATGTAATAAAAAAGCATATGAACTTGTCTATGAAGGTTGAACAGCAGTAACTATGCTGCTATAAATCAGTACAACCCATGGAACACTACTGTAGTTATAGAGATATAGAGATGTCTTGGATCAGAGAAATTATCCTAGTGCTATTAGCTGCTGTGTAGAAAAAGAATTGTTCAGAAATTAATCAGTGCCAGGAGGGAGGGAAGCATTGTGTGTAGTACTAGTTGAAGCTGCTCTTAGAGGTGACCTTAAAAGTCACTGACACATTAAAGGGTAAAACCAAGAAATGTTGTTCGTGTAGGCTATTTAGGATATTCTTTTCCAGCAGCACTGATGGACTTGGGCATGGTACCAAGTTTGGTCTGAAAGAACTCAGCTATCGTGACATCATACCTTATTTTTGAATGTTATATTTATAGTATGCTGAAAGTATTTAATCATTCAAAAAATACTAATCTTATAAACTGTAATGTCTTGTTCATTTTAAAGGGTGGTTTGAAGCAGGAAAACTGCTTCAGGCTTATGGTATCTAAAGATGTCCTAATGGTTTTAAAATCAGTTTTAGAGTTAGTGATCTACATAAGAAGAAAAATCACTTTAAGCAAGCACAAAGTATTTTTCTTTATATCTATTTTGTGAAATAACAACTTATGACTTAAAAATCTGCAAACAATTTTAGTTGATTAGAGTTGTTCAATTTTTCTGGTCAGATTTAATGCTGATATGTGTGGGCCTTCATTAAATTGTATTAAAATGCAAGATGCATCAACTAAGGAAGCTGAAAACTGAAGTGAAATGTTTTACCAGGAAGGGATATTCTATTTTAAAACTGTTTTCTTTAGAATGTGTTCTTTCCTCATAGTGAGTATCCAGAAGGTGTATACAGAATTTGAAGAATTTCTTACATGAATTGTATTTGATTGTGTTTTTACTATCCAATTTCTGATTCTCAGATTCACAACGTACTTTGAATTTATGTTAACAAATATTTTTTTTAACCAAATTTGGAAAGATCTTTAATGAGCCTAGTACATAGTGTGACATAATAGTTGTCAGTGTGAGTTGTCCGTTTTCCCTCCTCTTTGGCACCCTCATAACTCAATTAAGCTGCTGTGGTGCAGAAATTCTGGAATTCCAAAGTCATTTCATGCTGTGCTACATATTGGTAAATGTAAAGGAGTTGAATGTTTTCTTTGGGACACCTGGTGGAGTGAGACAGTCTTTTAACCACAGTTCCTGCAAAGTGCCATGAGGACTTGGGGAGTCAGCATGGGACAGTTGATGGTTAACTTTCACTTCTGTCTGTATTTACTGTATTTTAAAAAAAAAGAAAAAACCCCAAAACCAACAAACCCAAACTAAAAACCTCTAAAACTGTGGTTGTCACATGTGAGTATTTAATTTGCTTTCTGTATGCATGAAACTGACTAAAATTTAGATTTTGGAGGAGAGCTTCCTCTTTCTCTGTCTGTTTACAGCTGCTGCAAATGAAGATGGTTATAAGAGAGGCAAGATTTTATTTCAACAAACAGTAAATTAGTGGCTTTGATAAGAAGTAAGTGTGTTAAGAATACAGGTATTTTTGTTGTAGGAGAGCTATTTTCGCATTAAGCATTGAGTGTTCAACTCATTTTAAGTTGTTACTTATTAGCTTACTAACTACTCTGGATTAAGCTTTTCATCTAGTTTTTCTCTGCTGCCTAAAATAAGCTGTAGTGTGCAATGTCACATGTTAGAGCCTGATACTGCTGGGAAAAGTGAATGCTGTAATATACAAAATACCTAAAAGACCCTTATATGTGTTTTGACAGATTGGCAAAATGAGATATGTCAGTGTTCGTGACTTTAAAGGGAAAGTCTTAATTGATATTAGAGAATATTGGATGGATCAAGAAGGTGAAATGAAGCCTGGCAGAAAAGGTATTGTTCTGCTTCATGTTACTTTGTATTAAAATGTCTGCAGTTTGCTGGGGAACTTTGTGAATCAGATCTTTATACTTTATTGCTGCATTGTTTTTTTGCTTTACTTTTTAATTATTTATATTTGAACATTGGAGTAGTTTTATCTGCAGATCAGAAACAAAAGCAAATTGGGTTTATTGTCTTGAATCTGTTTTTCCTAAATGGATCCTCCGTGATTTATGGAGAACAAGGCATCAAATACAAACAAATTCAGTATAGGACTTACATATGTAGCTGTACACACACCACCTCACACCCTGATTAAATTGATGCAGTTTTTCTTTTATTATAAATTGATTTCTTTTTTCAAAATTCACGGAAAAGATTTAACTTAACTTGTGATAAGATTCTAATTTCTTTTAAACAATTAATGTACTTCGATTTCTGTAAAATTTTAATTAAAATAATTAAAACACTTGATATAACTAATTTCGGAGAACATGTGTAAAGATTTTAGTTGAGGTGCAGATACCTCAGGTATTCACTGTGCTTCTAAGCAGCAGCACAGCATAAGCCATTTTACCTTCAATTATCACTCCCATACTTGCTTTTTATGGCATAACTTCCCTGAACTTTTCTCAGAACTTTGCCACCTGCAGGGTGAGGACACAAGGGTAGTTGGTGTAGCAATGCTTAGATTAATATCATACTGCTTCTGTTAGAAAAGCCTTCTTTTAATTAGTTTTTATGCTGTGCCAAGTAAAGAGGTAAGTATGAAACATTCTGCCATGGAGACTGGAGACATTTAATATACAATAGGTGTACAGTTTGTCACATTCTTCTGGTGTGACCAGGGGCAACTTGGTGAATAGACATTTGGAAAGCTTTAGAAGCATTTTCACCATTTCTTAAATAACCACTGAAAATAGGTTTGTATGAATAGGTGCACTGATATGGTACAGGAAAATATCTTGATTTGGATTTGTTGTTGCTAATTAACAAAAAAGATGTCTTTTATCTTCTAAGGACTTTAACCTGCTGTATTTTGAGGTGAAGTCAAAAGTGTATACAGTTTGAGTGGCAAACTACAATCATTGTAGTAGATTTGATGGGTAGGCCAAGTGACAAAAATTACGTGATATAAGTAGAAATGTTTATCAGTGTGGTAAAAGGGTCTGAATTCTATTAGGATGGAATACTGATGTACTTACAAGCTGCTTATCTAGTTATACTGAAAACAGCATAAGCAGTTGAAATTGTGTAATAAAAAAAAAATAAATGTAACAGTTTAAATTACTGTGTCAAATCTCATAAAACAGCAGGTCTGAGCTGCATGCAGTTCAACTAGTATGTGGTTCAGGGATGTTTGGTTCCCTAATAATGGTTAACACACCTGGCCTAACTCTTCTAAAGAAACCTGCCCACTAAAGACTGGTGGAAAGCTTCTTAGATTAGTTCCATGCAGACTACTTGCTGGTCAAAATTAGGGTGATGTTCTGATAAGACAGTGATGGTAGAAGAAAAAAAGGTGATGAGCCCCAGAAATGGAATTCAAAGTTTCACCTGTTTTCAGGTCCTGCTCCACCTACAGGGAGAAAGCAATGAAGGAAACCTGATCACTGAGAGGGGAGAGTGGGGGTAAATAGTAGAAGAGCCTGGCGGGAGAGAGTATGAGAGGTAGGCCTGTGAGTCTGTACTTGCATAGAGGTGGCATAGAGATTGTAGGGGAAGAATGAGGAGACTAATGCACAAAGGAACCACGTGCCTGGACTCAAGTTTGAGGCAGTACAAATTTAGAACTGAGAAGATGGGATGTGGGGCACTGAATAAGTATTAATTGTCGCTAGAAACTGTAGTGAAAAGTAACTTCCATGTTGGCTAGGGAGTGGAGTAACTTAAAATGTTACATATAGTATGAATTACTTACAGTGCTTTAAGAAACAGGAGTAACATTCCCCTCCCCCCGTATTATGGTACTTTCAAAGCATCTAGAAGTTCAGTCCACAGAGGTATGGCTTTTAGGAGCCAG
>NW_009923233.1:10543-89221 GCF_000696875.1 Nestor notabilis
TGCTACTCACCCAGGGCTTTTGTGCTGCCTTCTATCAGGGCCAGACCTGTATTTCACTGCCTGTGAATGAATTTAGTACACTGTACTCATTTTCTTTGTAATTTAAACTTGACCAGAAATAAACTAAAGTCTAAGGTTAAACTGAAGTGTTCCAAGTGAGTAACTAAGACGGTTGTTAGACTTCGTGTATGAAGCCAGCCTTGACAGTAAATATGCAAGATGCTGTACCACAATTTTCTTTTTTGTCTTAAGTGTTTATTTTTAATGCATTTCAGGTATTTCTTTAAATCCAGAACAGTGGAACCAGCTGAAGGAACAGATTTCTGATATTGATGATGCAGTAAGAAAACTGTAAAGACAGAGCCATACAGAAACATTTATCACTTTAGTTGTTTTAAGCAGTCTTTTTACATTGGCTTTAGTTTTCTAAAACATTGTTTTCCAAGCTATTGTATATTTGGATTGCAAAACAATTTGTAAGATGAATACTTTTTTTATGTGCATTAAAAGTGTATTTTGAGTGAGGCTATTTGTGTATACTTTACTAAAAGGAAATGTGTTGCTTTCACCTCATGGTGTAAAATAAACAAATCAAGTAATATGTAAAGGATACTTGTTTATGGCCTTTTGATTGAAGGTATTTGCTGACAAGGCCACCCAATGCTTTAGACTTTATTTTAGTTTCAGATTAGTTAGCAGTTAATATGAATTTGTTTTCTGAGGACATTTCTTAAAATGTCTCCATTTAATCTTTTTCTTTTATTTCATACTCCTTGATATTGCCCTGACAGCTTTCTGCTTTAAGACTTGATACAAACAGTGAATACTTGGTAAAACACATTTTTGTAGATAATTTTCAATACAATATTTGCTAATTTACCCTATTTATTCAGATGTAAACAGTCCTGAGTATAGACTTTTTGCATTACTTGCATGAAGTGTTATGCTAAACAATAACACTTGAGGACAAGCCACATGCTGTTTCTTCTAATTTTTTCTCTACCTTGCTTGGCTTAGAAAATAAAATCAGACTTTTTTCTTGGAGCCTAGATTTTAGAACGTGATGCATAAACTTCTACGGTAATAGACATATACCTCAGAGTAAGATAGTATTAAAAAGCTCCGAATGTGGTTATTAGGTACCCTTTTCAAGCTTTGCATTAAATTCATTCTTGAACACAACTAACTAGTTACCTAGAGAAAAGAACAGTTAACCTGTATTTGTAGGGCTCTTGTTCATTTGAGAGTATTGCATAAACAATGATGCTTGAACTAGGCTGTAACACAGGTTAACAGTCAAACAGTATTAAAACTGCCTCAGCCAAAATGGTCTGGCTACCATAGAATCATAGAATGGTTTGGGTTGGAAGAGACCTTAAAGATCATGTAGTTCCAACCTCCCTACATGGTCAGGGACACCCTCCTCCGCTAGACCAGGTTGCTCTGTGCCCTGTCCAGCCTGGCTGTGAACACTGCCAGGGACAGAGCATTCACTCTGTCCACACTGCCTGCCTGAAGGACTTGGCTTGCTTTGTGTGGCTTAACATGTGCACAGCTGATTTATCTTTTGTACAGAAGATATTTGGCACTTACAGCGGAGCCCTGGTACATAGTGATCATGACTCTAGTGAACTTTGCTATCAACCATTGTACTGTTCTGATAAGAAGAGCTTCTGTCCAGTGGAAGCTCTGTTAGACCAGATGCTGCCCCAGTTGAAGGGCTTCTTGACAGCTGTCGCAAACAATGGGATGAAGAAGGGAGAATATGATGTTTGAGTAGAACTTGGAGAGATAAGGGGCACACCAGTACAGAAATTAATGCTGAAATATCAAAGTTAGCTGACATAGTACCTACAGTGAAGACACGTACATAAGCAGAATTGGAGGAGAGTTTATTTTCTGGCTTAATTCAGTTAATCGAAGGAGAAGATGAAACCACTTCATGAGAATTGACATTTCAAGATTACATAGTGAATGTACAACTTAATTGGTTTGGCTGCAATTTTCCTATTTGATGTTAAATTTAATGTAGTTTTCAAATTTTGTACCCAGGATTTAGTATTTGTTTGATTTTTGGAATATCTTAATATAATATTTTTTATATTACAGTCATGCATGGATGTGCATACACAGACTGTTCTTGTGCTGCAGTTTGTAATTCAATGCAGATATTTGTTGAGAGTGAGGAAGGGTGACTTCATAAAAGTAAATATATGTTATTAAATTTAAATACTGTGTTGGATACCTCCAGCTGCTTTTTAACTTACCCATTGTTGGCATATTATGTAGGAAATTAAGATCTGTTTTTGTAAAGCTCAGGAAATCTGAGGTTTTTAAGAACTACTTGAGGGTGAATAAAAGGGTGAAGAGGTGTTTTGTGGCAGCAAATGCATTTTTGGGCACAACGTTATTTTTTGAGTGACTCTTAAATGTAGGGATCTTTGGACCAAATGGAACAAATATGAAATATATGCTAAAATTCACAAATGAGTGAATGAAATAAATTGCTTCAGATCACTATCGATGTGTTCTAGGCATTTTATTATTTGCAGTATGTACATGTGGGTTTGGGTTTTTTTTCCTTTAAATTGGAAATTTTGCAACCAGGTTTCTGCAATTTTACCTCAAATTGACGTGAGTACTTCAAAGTGCATGATTATATTAGAGGGAATGTTGTCCTCACTTTGATTGCTGTGATAGCAGGTCATTGGATGCCAGCTGTATTCAGAGAACGTGATTGTGTTCAGGAAGGTGGAGAATTAAGTTCATTCATTTGAGGGGGAGTAAGTGAAAAGCTTTTAATGTAGTGATTGATAGTGATTTGTCACGAAATTGTCTAGGGCTATAGTTTTTCTAATTTGAGAAGAAAATTCAGATTTTCTTGAATAAAGACTATTTTCTTGCAGACAAAATGGTAGTTAGGGACATGCAGAGAAAGATGGTGCGTGTATGAAAAGGCTGTGTAATAAGAAACAAGAACACTGCTCCTTTTCCCATTAAGGTGACAAAAGAAAGATGTATTTGGTTCTTGATATTTATGCGGGGCATATTAGCAATATGTTTTACAAGTTAAATCTATTGTGGAGCATAGGAGGGAAAATTCATCACACTTAGAGCTGCCAAAGTACCATATGTGTGATATATCGAACTGTCATGTACAATGTTGCTCTTATGTAGAGATGTTCATATTGAAATTAAACAAATGCAGTACTAAGTTTGATATTTCTGTTACAGGAAATGATCCAGTTATGTACTTCTTATGTGATCTGTTAGCAAAAAAATGATTATTGTACTTCTGGTAACACACATGTCATTGTTAACCATGTGGAATGTTTCATGTTTTGCTCTGGTGGTACCTACTGCAGAGACCACCGGGAATTTGAGCCCTCCAACTGTAATTACCTTAATGTTCAAATAAAAAATAGTTAAATGGCATACATGTAATAACAACTTGAACACGTGGAAATAAATGAAGACTTCCGTTGACATAGTGTTATTATTAATAGAAATTTAGCTGCACTAAAACTTATTTTTTCTTAAATTGTTACAGAAACTGCTGTGTATTTCTTGAAACTGCTGTCATTTAGAAATTTGGAAACTTGTGTTGTCTCGTACTCAGTCTGTGTTAGTGGGCGGGGGATTGATTGTGTAGCCTGGAGGGATAGAAGTTTTTCACTATGATAGAACAAGTGTCATGTACATAGGGAAGAAGCAGATGTAAACACACTTTCAAACATCAAACAGAAGGGAAGTGCTTGATAAATCGCTACTGCTAAGAAAATGGCTGATTATCTTTTTCAGTGGAGTTTCTTTTTGATCTGACAATAAACGTAACTGTAGTTGAGATGGGGAAAAGCTTCTCACCTACTTATTTACTATCACTGGTCAGTTAGGTCAGCATAGACTTCTTTGGGAAGGGCATTTGTTTTTCACATACATGCTGTGACTGGTTGGTAGGGGAGCGGATTAACTGACT
Organism: Nestor notabilis; assembly: GCF_000696875.1. NCBI lineage: Eukaryota > Metazoa > Chordata > Aves > Psittaciformes > Psittacidae > Nestor > Nestor notabilis. The sequence continues at coordinate 14,520 of NW_009923233.1, forward strand.
GTAGCCTTGAACCAAATGGATTTTTCTTCAAGTAGTATTGATTAGTTTAGCAATTCATAGCCACAGAAACAGAAATTTCTGTTGCTCACCGGGAAGAAATGGAGAGTCATCATGTCCTACTTAATCCTTGTTTACTGCTGTCCACTTACTGGTAGGATTCATCTTTGTAGCTCTGGTGACTGCACGGAAAAGCAATCTGATAGGCAGTATTTTTCCTGTTGTGAAGCAAGCCTGTGTGTTCCCTGCTCTCAACTTGATACTGTCATGTAAAAGTGTGAAGACACCTGCTGAAGAACTGAAATAAATGGCCCTTGGCTTAAGTGGTGCTTTGTCAGGGAAGCTCAAATTGTGCTGTCTTGTGAGCAGAAGGGACATGCCTTTAGTTATGGGGATAATGGAAAGGCTGGGAACTTGGTGACAGCTGTTCCCTCAGTATTGCACTTCATATAACAAAAATGCTGTGATTTTTTTTTTTTTTTTTAAGATCTGCTTAATTTGGTTTTCGTTATACTTTTTCACTTTCACTGGATCCATATACTCATCACAGATGGGATGGTGAATGAGGTAGGAACTGAGGTTGGGTTGAGGACTCAAGTTTTTGGAAGGAGGTGGGCTTTCAGTCCTAAAGGTGAATAGAGCTTTCTGTGAAAACTGCGAAAGTTGGTGGAATGAACAGACTGTTCTTGCAAATCTCTAGGTGTATTTGATAAGGCTAAGTAAGAAATACAGTTTATGCCTCATTGGCCACCATGCCTAGTAGTCTTCTGTTATCAATTCACTTGAGCAGAAGTTAATGAGATAAAAACTTCTGAAGTAAAGAAATGGTAAGATTCTTACATAACGCTGTTAGTTGTGTGTTATCTAAAGATCTGCTTCGCACCTGAAGAGTTTAAATAATTTATGCCTTTGCTAATGGGCTGAAGTGTCAGAATAATTTTTACACTGTTGAAAATAAAGCCCATTACATTTTGGGACTAGAAAGACCTGAAAGTTGTGCTGTTTGCTTAAGTATCAACACACAGTGTATCTGAGGGAGAAGCGAATGACACTGTGTATGGACAGCAAACTTGAGACTGATGTGACCACAACAATTAACTACTTGAAATTTGAAGTTAGGTCATATGTAGCAAAAAAACTTTGGTGTGCGTTTGTGGTGTTGATTTTTATGTAATCTTTGAAGCTTTTTGCCAGCTATCTCAACATGAAGTGGCTCTGCAGGGCTTTGCTGTTTCCCCTGCTTTTCATCTGCCATCGCTTATTGAGATCTGCAGCTGCCTTTGCATTTCCTCTACTATTTGTATTCTGACTGGAAATATCCTTCCATTTCTTTGAACACAAGAATCTCTAGCTGCACTCATGTTGTTACAATATGAGGAATATCTTAACAACAGGATCCTGATGATAGTTGGCAGATAAGGTTACTGTTGCTAACACTGGCTAATTAATGGCATGTGTCTTTATTTTGGGTTTTTTTTCACCATTGTGATAAAGTATACTTAAAATAGTTGGATTACTCTGGTCAACATGATACTTCCGAAAGGAAATTATTGTCCTCATACTAGCTTGGATTATTGTCTCCAGTGAAAATATTGGTGAAATGCTTTTTCCCCTGAAGTGATTATTGACAACTTGGAAAATAGCCACAGTGAGACTATTCTTGGGTTAAAATGAATAGAGTTTTCACCTGGATTTCTGCTTGCCATAAAAAGTGGTATTTGTAGTTGCAATCATTTGGTTAATGGAAAGAAAACACAGTTGCTTGGGTAGCCTGAATAGTTCCTACAGTGCCACATAGGACATGAATAGCATTTATGATGAAATAATAAGTGCTTGTGTCTATTCAAAGAAAAGTTTGGACAACATTAATTTGAAGTATGCTTGCCCCTACGTATACACTATTTTTTCACCACCCATCCTTTTCTTTTCTAGAGAGATTTTTTCAGTATATGTTGTTGTCGTGTTTCAGTAGTGGGAGAACTAGTTGCCCTAATTTGCTCTTGAGTCACTCCTCTGAGTCTGTGTAGGGACAGTGCGTATCTTTTCCCTGTTTCCATTCATCATCTGTTATGCTACTATTCTATAGTAATGTGCCTTTCATCCCTCAAAACATTTTGTAGTAATCTGTGAAAAATGTTTGCGGCTTACTTGCTAAAATGTTTGGGAACAAACATTGTGGGTTTTGGGAAAAGGTTTTTGTAAATAAGTTATCTAGACATTTTCCTGACACCTCCTATAAATTTGTTCATGTCTTGGTGTTTTAATTTTATGGTAGTTTTGCAGGAAATTTATATTTTTTTTTTTCTGTGATCATTAAGGAGTTTTGCCACTCCTTTTTTAACATGGTCCAGTTGCAGCTTTTGAAAATGAACTTGCAAAGGTCATGCTTGGGTGCATTTCTTACTAGATTTTGTTAGATTCCTAGATTGTTATCTGGCTGAGTCTGTTTGCTCTGTAGTCCGAATGGCTTGGAAAGAAAGACATGTCTGTTAAGACTACAGAGTTGCAAGCTTGCAATGTGCCATGTGAAAAGTTGAAGAGAAGGAAATGTACAGCTAAAGAAGTGAGTTATTTTGTGAACTTTTTCAGGACATGTTCTAGAAACAGTATTTTTCTCATTTTGAAGGCAAAAGCTAAACTCCAGACTGTTAAAAAACACTAAAATTTGGAGCTGCTTCTGTTCAAACACCAGATTTATCAGATATGTCCTTTTTTATGCAATTTTTTAGAAAAAGTTATAGCAATGATTATTTTCCAAAGAAATCTGCCTAGATAAACACTGTTTGGCACCACAGAACTTTTAAAGCTAATTGAACCTATACCAATATACAGTTTTTAAGTGGTTGATTTGTGGTTTTGGTATTTCGAAGCATTCATGTTAACTGAATAAGTAAATTTGTGTGAAGCTTTGTGAGAACTTCAGAGCCTTCCACAGAGGGAGGTCGCATCCTTGGGTGAAGGAAGAGACCTGTTGACTTCTTGTGTGGCAGTTCTTGGACAAAGAGGCTTCTGTGTGCTTTGGGAAATGAGTTTGTTCTGCTTTAGGTCAGTATTGCCTCAATAGTTTGGCATCAGCAGTCTGCCATGTTATTGAAGAGTGTCATGGTTCAAGCCCAGCCGGCAACTCAGAACCACGCAGTCGCTCGCTCACTCCCCCCTCCCGTCCTTCCTCCCCCCTCTCCCCGAGGGATGGGGAGGAGAATTGGAGGAATGTAATTCCCACGGGTTGAGATAACAGCACTCCAGTAACTAAGGTATAATACAAACCACTACTGCTACCAGTAATAACGATAAGAGGAGTAACAAGGGGAGAGGACACAACCGCTCACCACCCGCCGACCGATACCCAGCCCGACCCGAGCAGCGATCTGGGCCTTCCGGGTAACTCCCCCCAGTTTACATACTGGGCATGACGTGCTGTGGTATGGAATACCCCTTTGGCCAGTTTGGGTCAGGGGTCCTGTCTCTGCTTTCTCCTGGCTTCCCCTCCTCTCTGGCAAAGCATGAGACTGAGAAAGTCCTTGGTCAGAGTAAACATTACTTAGCAGCAACTAAAAACATCGGTGTTACCAGTGTTGTTCCCAGGCCGAAAGTCAAAAACACAGCACTGCACCAGCTACTGAGAAGGAGAAAAAATGACTGCTGTAGCTGAACCCAGGACAAAGAGCATGACTGACTTTAGCATTCTTGGTATCTTCTACTGAAGTCGGATAGATACTTAGGTTTATTAATTAAACATTCTATTTTGTGTGGTTTTGTCTCCAAGAAGCTTGAGATCAGCACATAGTCAAGAAATTTATAAATCTGAAATTGGCATATAGCTTAGCTAATTTGCAATTCTGTTTTGCATCTGGTTACATTTCTGTTTCAGTCATTGCTAATGCACTTCCATAGGTGTCATCGATGGGTGCAGTGCTTAGGAGGTGAGCCCTGGTGCAAGGTAACATAATACTGTCCTGTTACCAAGCAGATTTTTTCATTACGGATCTTTTGAATGCAACATGTATGGAAGGTGTGAAGTGGAATAAAATAACTCATACCACTGCTTTTCACATTAAAAGTATATGTGATCTGAATTGAAACCCTTCCTATAAAACAGTTTGACAATCTGTTGGTAAATCTTCAACAGTGTACATTTTTTTTCCCTGTGTAAATCGTAATGATTACTTTTTAGTAAGTATTACATTTTCTGCTACAAATATTCAGACAAACCTCTTATGTAAAGAGCTGACAACAGTACTTCAGTAATGAGTATAGGTTAGTGCAGTGTATGTGTGCACTGGTGAGTTTATGAGTGGTACTGTGACGGATGCCCCCATGGATGAGCGAGCAGCACTTTGGTTCTGCCATCACCGGCAAGCAGGCCTGACCTATACCAGCCCTGTTTTGTAGTCCATGAGAACCACGCAAGGCCGCATCTTCTCAGGGACCAAGGAGTCCAGGACACATCAGGAGGCAGCAGCACAAACACCAAGCAAGGTTTGACTACAAGTCCATCGCTTCATGCTATAAATACCTGTAGCCTCCCCAGGCACATGGAACAGTCCTGTACAGGAGCATGCCAGATAGTGGAGATGTCTCTCAAAGTTGCTTATGGAGACACAGACCCTTCAGCCAGCACCTACAGCAAAGTAAGTGGCATTTTGCTTACATTCAGTATATTGTATGCTAGTGATATGTCTGTATATCCAGCTATACCTTAATCATTAGAAATGTACTAAGTAGCAGAACATTTCACCACTGCCTTTATTATTTTTTAAACCATCCTTTAAATAATTGTCAAATCACTGTTAAATTACAATTCAGTAATTGCTTAACCACCATTCCCATTCAATCATTTGATCATTTAATCATTAATAAACCCCTTTTATAGCAAAGTCATGGCAATGACTTCTCTTAATAAATCACCTGCAACAGGTACTAAGTGCTCAATCTTTCTTGGATGTTGTAGAGTAGGAAGGTTGTTGCAAGTATTTGTTGTAGAACTACTGAAAATCTGCATGTTTGTGGCCTATAACAACACTGTGTTGTTGGGTTGGAATCCTTCATTCTCAAACTGTTTCTAAATCTCAAAGATATTTTCTTGGTCTTTTAAAGGTCAACCTCCTCCATGTTTTATGGAGGACTATGTTGTGAGAAGAGTAAAGTCAGCTCAGAGATAATATTGGGTTATGACAGCAAGTAGTTGGAATAAAGCTTGTTTAAGTGCTCTGTACTGCTACTACTGCCAGTAGTGCCGAGGCACTTGGCAGCACTTAGAAATGAAACGAGTGTCCCTGCTGCTTCTTGTCACATGAACCTTCAGTCAATACTTTGACTTTGGTGGAATAGGTATTTGAGTAATTGTTTTCAAAGAAATGAGAGTTGAAATTAAAACGTTGTTTTAAGTAACACCCTCTTACTGTGTTAATGGTGGGACTGGGAATATTAGAAAACAGTTGTCTTCAGCCCTCAGGAAAAACATTCCAGTGTCAATTCCATTTGATGGCTTAATTGGCCAGTGTTTTGGAGATGTATTTTAGGCTTGCTATGACTACTTTGAGCAACATATTAAAACAAGATAATGTTCATTGTTCAAGATGTTTAGAATAATATGTGTTTTGTACTGCTAAGAATTTAGGTTTACCCTATAGGAGCATCGCCAGAGCAGTGAGATGAGAAGCAGCACAGACCACATGGGCCACATAGTGCCTCTGTTGTTTCAGGATTTCACTGTTTCAGACAACACTGAGCAACTGTAAAATATAGGAAAACTTGCAAAATTTGCAAAGATGAATTACTGCATGTGGGCTTCCTGGCTAGTCCTCTCATGCTGTGGGCTCTGCTCATATCTCTTCTGGTACTGAAATACACTATTTTTTGTGACATGAAGTGTGAATTCAGTCCTTACTATGGGCAGGTTTTCCTGAATGATCTGGCTATGGTCCTACCTTTTGTAATGTCCCTAAAGTATCTTTCACTCCTGTCAGCTTCTCTGTGCCAGTGGGCATACCTCTTAGGATGTACTTGGGTCACTTTATGAGATCTTGCTGTCTGCTTTGTTACCTGTTACCACCAGCACTTGTTGACATCTTGAAAAAGGAGAACAGCTTTCCTTCACCTAGGTCTGCTCTGAAGTGAAGCATGGCACTGTTTAATACAGCAAAAGGCTCTTTGAACTCTTCTTGGTGGAAAAAAATAATGCAGGAACAGCTGTATGAAGTGTATGTCTAGGCCAATAACTTGTTTCCACGTGAATATGTGCCTGTTGTCACTAGAAAGTGCCACGACTCATTTTCCAGCTTGAGAGAGGATGACTTGCTCATCAATCTATTACCTGATTTAGTCCTACATCAGGTACGATGCAGGATCAGCCTCTGCTCTTCTGTCACCACAGGCTCTCTTAATAACCAACATTTGGAGAAAATTTCAGACCAGCTTTGCACAGCTCTGAAGACAGGAAACCATCTCACAGTTTATCATGTGAATATATACAAAGCATTCCAGTCTCATCTTCAAGGGCTTGGTGTTTAAGTTATCCAGAAAAATTTAAATGTGCTGCATAAGCAAGGGGTCTGTTCTTGCTTTTTAGCATAGTGGGAGGCAAATGCAGTGTGGGAGGGATGTATGGACAGTGACAGTAATTTGTTGGAGATGTACCTCTCTAGATTTTTCCAGTTTTCTGGCACTTAAAGTAAGCAGAACTGCAGTCTGGAGGCAGAAAGGGAACCACACAAATGTAGGACTTCTTACAAAGAGGTTTACCTTTGTATAGCTTTATTTGATTTGTAGCTGATAGGTCTCTCAACAGAAAGCTCACTGTCCAGGTAAGACAGTACAAGACATTGTTAATCTTTGCCCCAGGCAGGTTTCAGGCTCATCTTTGGGGCTTTTCAAGGTCTGGCTGCTTCTTCTGGGTGTGTTCCCTTTATACATGGCCCCCTTCAGACACTTCAACCCAGCAAGTCTCCCCCTTGAAAGAGCAGGATCAGCAATGCTCTAATGCAGAGCCAGCCAGCAGCTATGTGCTTTGAGGGCCTGTTAGCTGACAGTAAGGAGGCATTGGGGTAGGGCCAGTATTCACTGAGCCTCACTCCAGCTCATCAAATATGACCATTTCCAAGCACCTGATATCTGGGAAAGTCTGGACTCTTCTTCAGTTTTCTTCGGCTCCAGTTGGCTGCAGTCTTGACCCCATCAGCTTTTAATCATCTGTCTTATAATTTCTTTTATCCAGTGGTAATTTTCCTAGGGGAAACAAAAGGGGAATAATATTTCCTTCCTGTGCTTTCTCTCCCCTCATATTTTTAAATTATGATCTCTGCAGAACTAGGATGCATTTTCTTTGTTTGAACAGTGCACAACTGGGAGAGACATAACACTTCCAAGTGGAGCCTGTTGACTCCAAAGGGTAAGAAATGTTGCTGGACACACACAGCCCTGCATAGACGTGTATAAGTGCAGCCTGCCACTAGATGTCAGCATTATTTTAAATATTGACAACTGAGACACCCATTGGCCATTCCTACTTAAAATGTGCTGATGCGATGCTGATTTTTGACAACACGAAACTTGGTAACTAGTACCAAGAGGCTGCAGGTTCTTACATTTGTGAATGCTCAGTGAAACCCATGTTGCTAGCCACACACCAGAGTGAATTTTTCCTAATAATTTCCTACATTTTCGACCTTGTGAAAACAAGCTAACAAAGTGAGATTTAATAACAAGACCTTTGAAGTTCAGTTGTGCTTGCATTCATGGTGAAGTTCCCTGCCAGCAAAAGTGCTTTTGCATCATGGAAACCTCCCCTAGCAAAGCTGAAGAGCTTTTGTATGCAGATGAGGGTTGCATCTAGGGGGGAAGTGGGCTAAACCAATTTAGTGGCTTTCTGATGCAGAAAAGATACAGTCCCATTCCTCTCTCCATTGCACTTCAAGTAGCTAATCTGGCAGAAAAATAACCTATCAGGAACAGCAAGTAAGTTTCTTTTGAGGGGAAGACGACCCCTCTCCCATCAGATGAGTGCCTGTGTCAGTACCAAGGGTATGGCCATGCAGCTGAGAGCAGGAGTAATGAAAGGCAGAGGGGCAACTCTTTTTGATAAATGCAAGTCACTATTTTTTTCCTAATTTCTGTTTGCTCTTTTTGCCCAGGGGTCAGAATAGCTGCCTGTGTTGTACAAACCTTGATTTCCATCACCTTTTGCTCCTTTTGCTTTTCATGGCTATTCCTTCCTGTTTCTGTCTTATTGAAGAGGCTGGGTAGAGCTCTGTAAGTATCTTCTGCAGTCCTCTACTCTGTGCCAGTTTTCTTGTCCTCAGGAGGGGACTAATCCATTGTTTCACTAATCCATCTCTTCCCATTCACATCATTCTTAAACGTTTCCTTTTTCTGTATTTCCCACAGTAAGAGATTTGTAGCAGTGCAATTAACTCTTTCTGTATTTGTAGCACTGTATAATTTCTTCATTGTGTTCTATCATACAGTCACTGTGTTGGCAGATCTCTTTATCCATCTTGACATTAGGAGTTTGAGAGGACTTAAGATTTGGCTGGAACAAATGGCAGAGAGCCTGCAACTGTGAATCCATTAGGACAAGGGCTGTCTGGCAAAGAACCGAATACAATATCAGTGCTTAACAACTAATAAAGAATAACATGATAATATCTCATCTCAGGCTCTGCTTCATGTCAGCATTGAAACTACCTCTGCTGACTTTCAAAGATATATGAACTCCCATTCTCTTCCTTTTTTGGTATATTGTTTTGGTTCCCATGCTGCATAGTTACTACATAGTTTATCATTCCAAGTGGTTTATAACATTTTGGATTTTATGTGGGCTTATGAATGCTTCTGCTAGGCAGATCTTTTGCTGAACTCCTATTTTATCTATTACCATTATTCACTTGGGATAAAGCCCACTTGAGTTTCTGGCGGAAGGAAAGAAGCTAGCCCCTGTGGCTCATGAATCCCTTTGTCTCAAATGTAGCCAAGATGAAGAGGTTTTGAGTTGTGATTGAATTCTATACTCCCTGAAGCCCTTGTATGTTTTGCAAAATTGTTATGTTTGGTAGAATCTAGTAAATACCAGACGTATACTTTATTCTGAGTTGGGAATTTCATATCCTTCAGAAACAAAATACTTTATTCCCCACATGTTTTGACTATATTATATTGGCGCTATTCATGTCAATCCACTTAGAATTGTGTCAGCATTCTCATTATAAGCTGTTTTTCAGAGGTTATAACTTGGACATTAAAATTTGCTTCCACTTAGAAGCTTGGTCCCAGCCCGGAAGTAAGTAAAAAAAAAAAAAAAAAATTACAGATTTTTACACATAATTTATGTTGTTGTTTTGGGAGGGCAAGGGGGAAACAAAAAATTAGCACTGAAAAATGGTGAAGTGCACAATGTAATTTGTTCTACTTTGACCAATTAAATGTTGGAAAAATTCAGAATTTGTCGATCTTGTTAAGATGTAATAAATTGCAATATCTTTTTTAGTTGTATAGATTTTCAAATGAAAAGTGGAGATAAGTAGGTCTGAGTATGTATGACAAGATGCATCTTATTCCTACTCCTGTGGGTCTGCAGGTAGAATCCCTTCAGCATTTTTCAAAAGCTGTGAGGATTTGACACATTGAGAATCCCCATCCCTACTCTGAACTTTAAATCCCATCAATTCAAAAAGGCCTCAGCCACTCAATTTATTACACCTCTTAAGTGCCCCAGAAGTTACAATGCATGTACCTGTTCCTGGGGTGCAGGAAGGCATTATATAAAACCAAGGCATGCTGGAACTAAGCAACCCCCTATTGTGTGGTAGGTGCATGTGGACCAGCTGCTGGGGGGAAGCAGATGGACAGAAGGGAGATGGGGTGCCCAAGGTGGGGCATCTCTCTGGGTGTATTGTAGCCAGGAGATACTGTTAGTAGGGCTTCAAAGTGAAGTGCCTCTGTTTTGTTAGTGGTAACTTGTTTACTGAAGTTCAAGTGATTTCTTGGGGCTTATGGGATCGAAGACAGGGGAAAAAGAGCAAAAGGATTGTTTTGTTGTTTGCATTTTTAGAAAAGCTCTGCAACAGTCCACCTAAATCAATATATCTCTCACCATGTATGCTTACAGAAAGCTTCAGGAAAAAGTCTGGTTATAAAACACAGTGAGAAAGCCAGGGGAATATTTCCTCTGATAGGAGTGAGTGGGAGCGTACATTTCTTTAATACATCTACTGCTAAAGTTGTTTTTGGTTTTTGTTTTTGGGGTTTTTTTGCCATGAAAGGGGAATTTTTAGGAAAAATTTAGGAAAGGAGCAAACTTTAACTACTTACTAAGTTATGCAGGATTATGCCAAAGATGCATTTCAACAAGAAACTACTCTGTGTAGCTGAGAGTTTCAGCAGTGGTAATTGCTGAGGATAACTGGGCAAAAACTTTTACTGACCAACAGAGACTTACCTTGTTACAGTGAAATGCAAAAAAATAAAGCAGGGTCTCCTCACATTTAAAACACAATGATTGTAGAGTGTTTTATGCTCTCTAGCTTGTATAGAATTTAGGGAGATAAAGGGAGATCTCGCAGCCAGTGTGAGGTCTCAAACAATATGGGGTCTTCTTTCCAGTTTTCTAAACATAAGGAAGTGCAAAAAAGTATATTCTAAAATCGCTAATCTGAAAAATGCAGAAAAGAAAAGAAAAAAGATTAAGTTAAGCCTCATCCTGAAGGAAAATCAACGCCTGTGAAACAAAATGTTGCAGGTTCAGGAATGAGAGTAATAGTGGATGAAGCTGGAAAAATCATTGTGGAAACACGCCTGTCTTTCCCCCACATGGAGTTCTGGAATTGATATACACACTTGGGTAATTTGTTATGCAAGGGAGTTGCTTTGGATTGAAGCAAGATCTGGGATTAACTGGTAAATACCTCATGAGCGCCCCAGTCCAGTAAATACACTGGCAAATAACTCTGTACAGGAGGATCAGTCACTTGAGTTTTTAGGGTGTCCATGAGAAGAGGTGAGGAACTGAGATCGGAGGGAAGATCAGTTATGTGGCTTTGTTCCTTATGACAAGAGGCTTTGTTGGTGGTAACAAATGGTCAAGGGAAGTGATCCTTCCCCTTTGTTTGGCATTGGTGAAGCTCAGCTGGAGTGCTGGGCCTCTGCTGGGGCCCCAGGATGAGAGAGATGGGTTTACTGATGTGGGTCCGGTGAAGGGCCACAGAGATGATGCAGGGTCTGGAGCATCTGTCCAGGAGCAGCTGAGAGAGCTGGATCTTCTGAGCCTGGAGGAGGCAAGGCTTGAGATGGGATTATCAATGCATATGATCCCTGATGAAGGGGACTTAAGAAGACGGAGCCAGACTCCTCTTAGAAAAAGGATAAGAGGCAGTGAGCACAAACTTGAAATACTGGAAATTTTGTTTAAATATACAGAACCTTTTTTATCAATAATACTGGTGATTCAACAGAACCTGGAATAGGTTCTCCAGAGAGTTGCTGGAGTCATCATCCTTGCAGATATTCAAAACCCAGCTGGGCATGATGCTGGTTAACCTCCTCCATTTGTCCCCTTTCAGAAGGGGGATTGGACTAGGTGATCTGCAGAAGTCCCTTCCAACCACATCCTTTCTGTGAAAAGTTTACTCGTTGAGAAGTAGGTTGCAGAGCTGGGGCCATACAAACCCCTTATGAAAGATTTAACAAATATAAATTTCTACTAAATGTTTAGTTTACAGCAACATTTTTTTGAATTATGAAAGCAAAACAGCCTGACTCTTACCATCACAGCAACAAAGGGAGTGAAAACCAGGCTCAGAAACCACGGAGAGTCATGGATCCTTTGTGTCATGGTGTCTGTAGATTTGCACATTTGGCCTTGAAATTAAATATTCAAAGTGAAGGCTGTTACACCAGACTTAACAGGGCAGTTTTGCTGGTTACAGATAGCTTTTTCTTTAGAAATGCATTTCAAAGAGGTTAGTACAAACAGAGGGGTTTGCAAGTTTGAAAACAAATCCATAACAAGTTTATTCTAGAATAAAATTTGATCATAAACATATGACATTGAGACTTGAAATCCTTGTCTGGGGAATCAGATATCCTGACCCTGTTCTAGTTCATGAAAATGTCAGCTTTGATGCAGACCTGGCTTCATTCACAAGTGAAGGTTAGGATGAGCTGAGGCTGATCTTAAGCTGATCCACTGGGCAACAGACTGAGCTTTTAATGGGGGTAAAGAGCTGGCTGGTAATGAGGAGAAGAAAAAACTGGTGAGAGAAGCATAGTGCCTTCTGATTAAAAAGATGGAGAGCATGGAAGTCTGGATTTCAGTGCAGAGAACTTTGGGATATGAGCCTTGACTGATGACTGAGTTGAAGAGGAAGGATGTCTTAAGGGGAGAGATAAGTAAGGCGCAGCTGCAGGGAGGATTGGAGACGGAGATGAAAATGCACTTAAGTGCAGTCTCTTAGGCTTTGATTTTGCAAAGTGGTCTCTTCAGGCAGACCCTTACACCCACACAGAGCCCTGTTGAGGATAATGGGAGTTTGTGCAGGCTCATGTGCATCAGCTTGCAAGAAAGGGGCCCTGAGTCCTTGGGAGGAGTTTACGCTGAGTGCAGGTAACACAAGAAATAGTTGGAAATGGCACATTTCAGCAGTTCTTGAATTCAAGCCAGGCACTGGGAGGGAGAGCTGGCCCTATGGAGCATCCAGGAAGATAGAGTTGCATTGATGTTGTTGTGCTGCCAGTGCTTCTGTTGTAACACCCAGTGAAGTTTATATTTTATATCATCCCCCCTTGCCCCAAATATCTTTCAGGCTGAAATTTTGGAGATGAACATTTAGGATGGGAGCCTGATGTCTTCTGAAATGTGAGTGCAATTCATTTAGACTCCCAGCTTTGCAGGGAATCTGAAAGGGGAAAAGTGTCAGCTGGTTTCTCATTTGCTTTTCAAAATAGTATTTTACATTACAAAAGCTGGGCAATGTGGAGAATGTTGTTAAGGTTTTTCATTAAGCTGGTTTGTGATTACAGCTTTCACAGAGTTTTTATGGAAGATGCTTTTACCTGTTTTAACTAAAATCCATCTTGTCTGTGCCTAAAAGTATAAAAATCCTTTCAGTAATGGTACGTTTAGTGCAAGCTGAGGGAGGTGATTCTCTCCTACTCTGCTGTCATGAGACCCCCCTGCAGTCCCACGTTCACCTCTGGGGTCCGCAGCACAAGAGGGATGTGGAGCTGTTGGAGTCAGTCCAGAGGAGGCCACGGAGATGCTGCGAGGGCTGGAGCAGCTCTGCTCTGGAGCCAGGCTGAGAGAGCTGGGCTGGGGCAGCCTGGAGGAGAGAAGGCTCCTGAAAGGGACACCTTAGAGCAGCTTCCTATTTCCTATTTGCCAAAAGCCAGGAACTTTACTAGTTTAATTCAAAGGCAGATGCTCTTGGACATCTAGATCAGTCCATGGTGTTGCTGCAGCTACGTGAGGCCACAGCAAAGACTCGGGCTCCCGAGTCTGGGAGGAGATAGCTGGGAGGTTTACAATTAAATTTAGGAAATCGAGAAGGTGGTAGATAAATGAAGTGGAGGATTCCTGTTCTCACAAGTCCTACAACAGAAGAACTAGGTGGCACTGGATGTAGCCTGTGGAGAGAGTTTTAAGACAGGAAAAGGAAAGCGCTTCAGGAGCCTGCTGCCACAGGGGGTGGTGGAGGCAGGTCCAAAACGATCTGAAAAGGGCACATGCATAAAGGGAATCTGAAAAAACCCAAGGAGGAATGTGGTCACTAACATCCCCGGTTCTGGAGCAGGAGCAGGGTGTGCGAGGCCATGGAACCCCATGGAACCCGTCACCAGGGGCAACGGGAGACAACTGCCCCAAGGAACACAAGCTACCGGTGGAGGAGGCAACAGCAGCTCCTCTGGTGGTTCTTGTCTTGGTGCCGGTGCCCACTGTGGACACACGAGCGTGGAACGAGGTGGGTGGCGATCGTGTTCTTCGGGTGCTTTAGGAGTTACCAAGAACACCTCAAGTGACTTCACCAGAGTTGCTGCTTTGGACTCAGTGTGCGAGTTCTGCTGGCTGAGCCAGCAGCCGAGTGCTCCGGCTGCCTGAAATCCTCTGATCTCCCCTCATTTCTTGTAGCGAGAACAAGGGCCTGTAGGGATGGGACAAGGGGGAATGGCTTTAAACTGGCAGAGAGGGGCTTTAAGGTCCCTTCCAACACAAACCATTCCGGGGTTCTGTGAGTCTATGAACACGTAACCAGTGGAGCAGGCATTTCCGTTCCTGGTTCTCATTCATGAGCTGGATCTTCTGCAGCAGTGTCAGGCTGCCTCCCTGCTGATTAGCCTGACCAGTCATTGGATTAGATGGCACAGCTTGAGGCTATTTCCTCTTGTCCTATCACTTGTTACTTGGGAGAAGAGACCAGCCACCCCCTTGCTCCATCCTCCTTTCAGGTAGTTGTAGAGAGCGATAAAGGCTCCCCTGAGCCTTCTCTTCTCCAGACTAAACACCCCCAATGCCCTCAGCTATTCCTCATCACACTTGTGCTCCAGACCCTTCACCAGCTGCACTGCTGCTATTCTGATAGCTGGCAGGTCAGATCTATGCAGTAACAGAACTGAACTGCCAGGTTTCCTTTTGAATGGCTGTGAAAGCAAACAAACTTGCAGGACAGTGGATAGCACTAGAAATGCGGCTCATTGCATTAGGTTCTGGTTTTGTAAGATGTAGATATATGGCTGGCAAAGGTGATGAAAAGCTGTCCAAATGCAATTCTGTTTTGGTCAGTGTGATTGCAACAGGGATTAATTTGGCCCTGGGTATCTTTTCTTAGCTTATTGAAATGTAATTCTAAAATATTTTCTTTCAGCTTTTAATAATATTTTCCTTATTTTTGGAATATCTGCAACTTAAGCAACATATGACTGATTGCATATAAACCTGCTGTAGCTACAGAGCAACGTCTTAGTTTGTTCTTAAACAAATATTACAAAGCAAGCATCAAAATCTATCTTAAACACATAGATGGTGTAATGTTTAGATGTGTATTTGGCTTTCTGTGGCTTTGCTTAAAGCCAGTTTCAGGTTAAATCTCTTTTCATTTGTCTGAGTGTCTGACTGTTCTCAGTCTGCTTCCTGTGCATAGATGATCCTCAGATCCTGTGGCATATGATCACTGCTAATCTGTGTGATCTTCTTAAATGTTTTCTCAACAAGTTTATTAGCTGTGCAATAATCTGATCCATGTGGATCTTTTGTGTCCGTTTTTAATACTGAGTATAGAGCAATTACTTCCTCTGTTCAGTTACACAGGGGACCTAACCACTACAGTAAAAAGCAGCAATTAAACGTTCTGTCTCTAACCTGTTATGACTTTTATGGTGCAGCTTGTAATCCTACA
Organism: Nestor notabilis; assembly: GCF_000696875.1. Classification (NCBI taxonomy): domain Eukaryota; kingdom Metazoa; phylum Chordata; class Aves; order Psittaciformes; family Psittacidae; genus Nestor; species Nestor notabilis. The sequence goes on from NW_009923233.1 coordinate 29,900, forward strand.
GACTACATTTACATTGCTGTTAGTGCAATTTACTGACATAGCCAGGAAAACAAAGAAGGAAGAAATATTTTCTGGTGAAGGAAAGGAAGGATGTTTTTTGGTGTATAATGGGTGGGAAATTGCCATAGCCTCTTGAGGCAACTTCGTGTATTCTATGTTTTCACATGTATCATAAAAATCCCCATATGTCTGTGTCCTGTAGGGCAGGGCCTAAACCCCTCTGCTTTTGGAAGAAGGAAAGGTCAGGGAGGGGGCAGACCTCAGGGCACAAGCAGCGTTCACCCGCTGCTCACCCCAAATGTGGCAAGTGCTATGGGATCTCTTGTGTGAAACTGGGAGGGTCACAAGTCTCTTCCATTTTAAGTATGACTTGTAAGTATGACTTCCACTGTCCTTAAAATCTGTGGGACAAGGGTGCTGTCTGACTTGGTGGTTTACAGTCAGTGTTAATTGGCATCAAGCCTTTCTGTGAGGCAATGATGGAGGGGTTATAAGAAGGAAAAAGGGCAGCTTTCCTGCAGAACGAAAACTAAGTGTGCTCAGGATAGGAGACCTGTTGCAAGGGTATGTAGTCAGTTGTTGGTGCTTTGTATCAAAGCATGACAGAAAATCATAATTCTGAAGGATGCAAACCAATGAGTAAGGGATAGTGGGTAGGAGGCAGCTTTCCATGAAGTAAGGTGTCCTGTATTGCCACCATCAGAGAGATGTTTGAAGCGGCTGGTGTTTGGCACAAGACATTGAATTAGAGGTCAAGAGGCTGATACAGGCTGGGAATTTCCTGGCATCAAAAAATGACACTAACTGCAAGTCTGTCCAGGCTGAAAGGAAGGCAAAGAATGATTATATGGTTAGAAGGAAGTAATTTATTTTGCATGATTTCTGATTCAAGAATAAGAGATTGCATTATTAAAAGTGATAAGGAGGCTTTGTGACATCTGTAGAAATTATCAATCTTTTTGCAGACCCAGTGGCACAGTCTATTCTCCTTTTCTAGATTTATGTGATGCTGAACATACAGTATGTGACCTTCCATCAGAATATCAATAGCATAAGCATGACAGAGTACAAATGAGGCTGCCTATAGGGGAAATAGACTTTAAAAAATCTTTCTTCCAAGATACAGGCAACATCTCTTTTTGTTCTATTCAGCTCTTCTAACAACTGTTCTCCCTCTTTTCCACTGGAAGTACAGTTTGCAAGCATCTGTCACTTTTAAGATTGCTGGGTAACAGAACCACTTTTTTTAATACAGAAAGTTACTATTCCCAAATGATGGACTTGAAGGTAAGGGGAAAAGACAAAGAATTTAGTCTAAATGATAGTATCTTCATTCCCTTTTAATAAAGCAAATGATTTTCTCTTCCCTGGAATCAGTCAAACTGAAGGTAAAACCTCTTCTTCCAGCACCATTTTATTTGTATTACTACATTTCTTAATTAGTTAATGTTGGCCATCAGTCTTCAAGTGCAAAGAGCCAAACACTGAAGAGTATTAAATGGCAAAACTACTGTTGACTTCAATCTTATTGACTGTGTCAGGCCTGGGTATCTTACTGGCAAGATACCCAGGGGTAGTGACATCTGCCCTTCATGACACAACTGAAAATGTAAGCACTAAGCTATGCTTGGTGTGTGTCAGTGCATACTTTTGAGGGAGCACAAGGAGAATTTAATTCTCTGTCTATAAATAAATTGAATAGGTATAAAGTGCATTACATAAACTGAGTAATATCCTCGTTCCTTTTTTTGACTGGTAAAATGCATCTGCTGCAAACAGCTTACTCTGGCTCTTCATCTCACGTCTGTTCTAAGGAGCTTTGCTGGCTGCTTTTCTTCACTTCTCTTTCTCATGCATTCAGCAAACTGCATTTCTGTGCATGCTCTGTGTAGCTCTGTGTCTCCTTTCTTCTGGCAAATGATTTTCCCTTATCATCAGGTTCCTTCCTGCCCTTGCCTATTCTCACTGTCACTTGCGCTATCTTCAGTTTGTATCTTGATCTCTCATTCTTTCCATTTCCTAGCTCACTGCATCTGGTATGATACATTCTCACTAATCTTCTTCACCTCTTCTGTGTTCTCTGACCTTGTCTTTGCCTGTTTGGGAGTGCTAGTTCCCAAAGCATAGCGCCTGCAGTTGCAGGATCGATAGTGGGCTCCCATGCCACCATGTCACCATGGGTAACCCAGAAATCCTGTGCACAGACAGGAAAAGGATGATGGGTTACAGTCAGCTCCAGATGATCTTTATTTTTAATTTGGGAGAGAGAGATGGGTAGTATTCAGATTATCTCAGTATGTGTCTGCCTGTCTATAGAGCTGTGGAGGCTGGACCCAGGGGCAGAAAGAGCAGGAACGTGGCCCTAGACATGAAGTAAAGAGTGAGAACACCCCTTTTGATAATGGTGTAGCCACAGTTCAGCTTTATGTGATCATGAAACCACATCTTGAAGTCTGACCAGTTCAAGGAATAGACCAAGGGTAAAATACGACTTTTTCATGGTATATTTTGAATAGCTAAAGGAATAGAAGCCTTTAAGAGGGAACATAGTAACCTGGAAGACAAAGTCTTTTGTTCATATCTGACTGATGTTCTGTTGTCCCCACAAAATGCGCATCTGGACATCTCACTATCTTTTATCATGTGCTTATGCTTGTGAAATACAAAAAGGCAGAGAAATAATAGTGTGCTTCCGTTTACTCCCTCTTCCACACAGTGGTTACTGACCTCCAGCACACCTCAGGTGTATGTGGACATGCTCATGGACTCAAGTGGGCATGAGAAGGAAAACACGTGTTCTTTCAGGCAGATTACTTTGGAGTAATATTAGCCACATAACATCATTTACCTGTTTTAAAAGTATGGCCTTATAGGTCAGTGGAATATTTCCCAGAGGCTAAAATGCTGATTGTTAACTTCCTTATCACAGGAACGTAGGCAACGTTTTTGCCCAGATCCCTCTGGTGCTTGCTGGGAAACCAGCATCCAATTCACTGTCTGGCTTGGAAATTACAACCCTCATTTGCTGTTACATTCAGTAAAGTAACTGACTCATGTATGATTGATTTTGCTTTTTCACCTGCTAGATGTGTGCTACTTCAATCTGGTTTCACTGCAAACAGGAATCAGGAATAGTCTTTGGCAGCGTTTTATTAGTGTCTAGAGTTTGTTTCCCAGTGGAAGGATTTATCATTCTACTTCTTGCTCTGTGAAGAAAGGCAATTATTTTCCTTCTTTTTTTCCAAAGTAAAAATTGATGGGATCAGAGCTGCTTTTCCCATCGCTAAAAATGAGTCTCCAGTTTCTCGATTTCCTGTTGACGCTCGTAATATTATTTCTTCAAATAAAGCAGCAAACTCAGCACACAGGACTGCTGCATTGAATTCTGACTTAAATCCCACCACTCATCCCCAGTTCCTCACCACCTGAATGACTCAAACACTGCATTGCTGCAACAGCTCCTCAGCAGTCAAAGATGTTTGTTCTTCTTCAACAAGTGTTACGTTACTTGCTTTGAAAATAGGTCCTATTTCAGCCTGTTGTTTTATATAAACAAAGAAACAAAAAATCTGCTGCAGTTTCAGGGGGAAAGGCCAAAGCCAGTGTCTGATCATCTATTCCGGTCAAATGGTGTTGAAATAAGAACTTGTTTTCTCAGTCGCAGCAGTTTCTAATGTAATCTTTATGGGCTACACTTATCTTCAGGAGTCAGTGACTGATGGTGTCTCACATGGGTAACTGTTTTATTTTCTCTGGATGTAAGTGCTGCTCTGGGCACAGTAAACCAGGCTCTTCTAAAAAGTGTCTGCGAGGGTACAAGATTGTCTGAAATGTTGCTCAGGTGGCTTTCAGCTTTCTTTAGCCAAGGTTACACTGAACTTTAACTGTGTCCAGACTATGTCAGGTTTTTTCCGAGCTGATAAGAGTGAAGATGTATTTTATCTTGGGATCTGAGACCTAATTAGCAGTTAAATTTATGCAAATACCTTTCTTTGGTTCAGTTTTATGTCATAAAATTTTATGCTTTCTGAAAGAATGACTGTATAGTGCCTGTCTGTGGTGTGGAGATAATTAGCGATGTAGCACATGTCTCATTACTTACAGAATACTAGTGCTAAAGAATATGACAGAGTAACACCTCACTGATGTGGGACAAAAGTCCTGAAAGCTGGGTATGTTTGGACCAAGGACCTCTGACATGTAGGAATGTGCCTCTGTCACGTCTTAACTCTCCAATGATGCAAGACACAAAGTTTGTGGCCAGAAACTTGATGTTCCAGCCAGATCTTCAGATTTAGTGCCCAACAAAGAGCTAAGACATGCTTCAGTGCACCCTCCAATACTCACTCCTGCATAGGCTGTGAGAGGGACAGATCAGTCAGATCAGATTAGCAATGCCTGCTCAGCAGTCCTGGCTAACAGTAGCCCACCAGCCTGCTGCTGCAGAGATGCCTGTATGTGTCCTCTGGGCTTATCAACACCAATTAATCAGTTTGTGATGGAAAAGGGGGTCATTCCTGCATTCATATATCAATTGGGCATGTCTATGCTTGAAATTCAGCGGGTAAGAGGGAGAATGGCAGGTCTGAGCCTCAACTGCACTTGACACAGCAGTGACATTGTGCCTTGAGCAGGGCAGGCTGCCCTGAGGTGGTGGCTGTGATGCCAGAGTGTGCAGAGGTGCAGAGAGTGGTGGTGTGAAATCCCCCGATGCCTTTAAACCATGCAAATAAATTTCGCAGTTGAGACTGTGTGTGCAGTGTTCAGTTTCCTTTCCTTTCCTTTCCTTTCCTTCCTCTTCCCTCTCCTAGTCCTCCTTTATCTCTTCAAATTCATTGAAAGAAGAACTGGAACAGTTGATGGACCATCTTTTGGTCGGTCACCTTCCTGTGGGAAAGGTCAGGCAGTTCAACAGCTCTCCTGTTGTCTGCTTCTGAAGAATCCCCCTTGAGTGCCTCCGGCCAGCGAGGAGGAGAAAGGAGGGAGTGCAGAAGAAGCAGAAACAAAGGAATGGTATTTGAGAGGAGAGTTCGGAAGCACAAGAAGTTTGCCTAGGAATATTCAGCTTTACAAGTCTTCCCCCTTTCCTGTCTTTCACTGTACCCTGTACCCTGTTTGTAGGCAGCTGAAGGGTTTCCCAAAGAGGAGATGCAGCCTGGCTTGAGTCACGTTATGGAAAGACAGTTTTAGGGGTGAGGTATCTGCTTTTCCCCCAGATTTATGGCTGCAGTGGAAGCTCCTGTCATCCCTCACTCTGCACATGTGTCACCAGCGCTTCTCTGTTGTTGTTATTTCCAAGTGATGACTGATTTACTCTGTCTTCTAACACAGCGTGCAGGCTGGGGCTCTTCCATGTGTGCTCTCCACGTCTATGAGATGCCCACTGGCCACTGCCTGCAGACCTAGACATGTTTAAGAAGGACCTGCCAAAAAGTATAGTTCTGTGTTGCTGGAGTGTTTATGCTCTATTTTTTCAAGAGTTCCTGCCAAATAACAAGATAGTGGTAGATAGCATATGCAATGTGTTTATTACTGATGTGAAGGGGGCCAAACAGATGGAGAGCCAACTCCTGAATTCTGGCTACTGCACTGGTTGTGGAGTGGGAGATTGATTCTTAGCTATAGCTGAAGATAGGAGCCTTGTTCTGCCGTCTCCCTCAGTGCAAACTCAGCTAGAGAATGTAAATTTTACTGAAACTGAGATTTCTGAAACTGAGATTAGAGTTTATTAATTTAGAGTTTACTAAATTTACTGAAACTAGTTGTTGCATTAGCAAGACTCTTGTATATTTGGTTATAATTGCAGCTGCCTGCAAATTCGGATTAATGCAGTGCTCACTACTCTGTGAAGGTTATATCATTGTCCTACCACTTGCCACCTAAAGCACTCAAAGTGAAACCCAACCTGTGGTGAACCCTGTTCTCAGTTTTGCTCCAGTGCAACTGCTTCAATACAACTTTTGTTGTATTATCACCCGAGCAAGATGCCTCTGCCCTTTGTTACTTTCCAAGCCCCAGAGCTCTGTTTTGTGCTCATTGGCACTGGAGGGCAGAGCTCTTGCAGCTCAATGGCCGACTTGAACTTGTGTGAGAGAGGTCAGAGCCAGAGTCTGATTGCCTTATGTCTCAGGTAAGCTTTGAGTATAGCTGGAGGAAGCCACCATGTCCCCTGAAAGACAATTTAGTAGCAATCCCAATAGCAGCGCTCTTGTGACTCATTTTTGTGGCTAACCAAAGGGGTCCAGCTCCATAGTTATTTCGATAAATCTGCCACTGTCTACACAGTCTAACTAAATTTATAATTACCTTTTATTTTGCAGTATATTTCTACTTCAATTTGTCTGCCAGTTTATGTTGTTGGTCACTTCCACTATCCCAGTAAGGGTTCTGGCACTCCAGGACTACCCATGCGGAGAGCAGGCTGGAAGTAAGCATGCTGCTGAATTCCTTCACTAGCTGTACCTCTGTCACACAGCAAAAAACAAATAAAAGGAGGGAATTTGGGAACTGCAAAGAGTTCAATGAACTGTTAAGATCCTATTAACAAAATATGACAGAAATGCATTGTGCAAAGCAAAACTGTTTTCCTTGCAGTTTTGGCTAGTACATAGATTTGAGAAGGCAAAATTGAGATTTAGGAGATGGTTATCCATTGCTCTGAAATTTGTGTAGCTGTTATAACCTTAATTTAGCTTTAAATGTTTACTATAGTGTGCTGTAAAGCTCTGGAGAATGGTTCTGCTCTTGTTGTTCAGGAGATCAAGTAATAAATAAACTAACTGATCTGGATCCACTTAAGGTTGCTCAATAATCTGAAAGAAGTGCTTTGTGCATCAAAATGCAGAGCACATTAGAGACAGAGTTAGGCTTTTAAATGTCCTTAAAAATAAGAGCCAAAGTCTCTGATTATTTGGGCAGCATTTGAGCTCAGCCTCAATGGAAATCAGAGTCATGCTAGCAACAACTTCTAATTTATGTGTGTACTTATTTACTGTCACATGTGTACTTGAACCAGGCCTGCCAGAGGAGAGAAGACTGAGTGTATAACAGGAGTGTTAGACATTATAACCTGCTGATTTCCTTCTGGTTGTGATGGGAGGGCTCCTCTGTGCATATTGGTGTCATTTTGAATGCTGCCTTCCCACTGATAACACCAGTTTTCCTCCTGGATGAACAGTCTCTGAACCAAGCAGAATTCTGTCAGCTGTGCATTGCTGCTGGAAAATGGGTCTTCGTGCTGGCTGGCAGTCACAGGCTTTTTTTTTCCTCCAGCAAGAAAGGGCATTTCAGAGGAAATTACTATACACAGCATAGGACAAAGTATTTTCCCCATTGTGCTGGAATGTATCTAGTGTAGGGACACTACACTTAGGATATGAAAAAAAGGGGAAATAACAACATGGGGCTGTCTGCAGTGCAGTAAGGGAAACAAAAAACACCAGGAGAGGCATCCTGAAGTATGCTTCCTGCATGTATTGAATGCTTTAAAACACGATGCTTTTCCTTTCAAAAACAGTGAACACAGTGGCATTACAATCCCTTATTTTTGTGAGTGAAGTGATACATTCCAGCCTTCATAGGACACTTCACTTCAGCTGAGATGGCATTTGGCTGCAGTTACTATGACAAATAGAGAAGAATTGGCATGTGGAGTGCTTGGATGAATATACAACAAGGTTTTGCGAGAAAAATATGTATAAAAATGAATCAGACACTGCATTACCATCTCTATCATGTTCAGTAGTCCATGGTACTGAAAATAAGCAATATTTATAAACATTTCAAGGCTTGTTATAAAAACATACTGCATTTTACTTTGTAACTTTATAGGATGTTTTTCAGCTTGTGTTCCTTTACTCAGAAAAGCCTTTTTTATTAATTATTTATTTTCTTTTAGTGTGGAAAATGGTTTCAGGCTCACCAAGCATGAGAACACAATACAATATTTGATTAATATTCTTTATTATTGTATCTTGTTTCTCCAAGATGAAAAATGTACTGTTATTCCCAGAACTTGGTTAGAATAGCAAACCAGTCTCTGCAGGGTAACCCTGAATCAAGCATCTTCTTTCATATGCCCAGTCATCGGTCAAAAGGAGGGGACAAAAACAGGACACACAGTGGGGCATATGGCATTAATGAGGTTTCTAAGGACAACTCATTATTCTATTATTCTCAGTAATAATATTTTTATTTCTTTATGTCCAGAGGCCTCAAGCTAGATGGTGGGCTGAGGGCACAGTAGGCACATTCCTTACATGAAATAAAAGACAGTTCCTGCCTGAAGAATTTTGGACTGTGTAAAGGAGAAAACATGCAGCAAAGAAGAGTTAAGGATCCAGAAAAAGACACAGAGGTCTGAAACAGGCTGACCCTAAGTGCCTGAACCCAAAGTTCTTAGCTTTTTTTGCGTGTCTTTTGTGAAATTCTCTCTGAATCTTTTCATGATGAAGTAGTGATCTCGTTTTCAACAGAGACTGTCAATTACTATTTGATTGCAGACATTTTGCTGCTCTTTCTGTGAGCAGCTAGGGATAAACTGCAGTAGCACAGATCATTGGTTTTCATGAACAGTGTAGGTCAGAGAGATGTTATGACTTTAACCCTTCATAGGCAGCAGGGCCAGATGTCATGCAGTAAAACCAGAGTGGGTCACCATTTCACAGACAGTTATTTATGTGGCAATTTAGTGTATAATGAGTCATCTCAACAGCAGAAAACTCTGCAGAAATGTTATATGACATTTTTATGGTGAGAAAAGCTGAAGGAAAATTACAGACACATTATTCCTCCAACATTTTTAGCATATCATTAGTCACATTGAAAATTGTACTAATAAGGCTGTAACAACTGTTTATAGCACAAAATAATACTCTTTCACCATGATTCAATATCACAGGCAATGTCTCCTTTAAATTATTGACCTCAGCAACATATTAATCCAGTAACTGATCCTAAATAGGATAAAATAGGATTCAAGGTATGACACCAGGCATCACCTGTGACACATTGTGGATGACTTCAGTACCCATTTGTGTGTGGCAGAACCAGACATCTCACTATGTCTGTCCAGATCACTTACACCTGACCTTTATGCTGAGCTGCAAACCTGATGCTACTCATGAGAGGTGCTACCTCAAGGGAGGAAATGTAGAACAAAGCAATTGAAACCACAGCATTTCAGTGTCCATCCCTTCCACATGGAAAAGACCAGTGGATGCACCAAAGATGGTTTAATTCCATGGTGTTTACTTGTGTTCAACTAGAAGTTTAGGTAAGCAATCTGTTACTGCTGTGATCAGTAGGTAGTAACCACAGCTGATATCTCAAATGATGGGAAGACTGAGCAAATTAAGACTATGTAAGTGGAAGGGATAGAAAAGGAGAGGAAAGCATCACTGGAAAAGTCCCTTGGCAGCTGGAGAAAAAACAACTGCTAAAGTAAGCAAAAACATTGCCAGCTTCAAGTAGAAGTCTTGAAAAACTATGAAAAGTGAGCAGAACATTGAGCTTGTGAACACTTTGGATACATGAACTTTAGAGTTGAATCTTCAGCAAGCCCTTCAGTCTCCAGCTTCCCAAGACCTGCCTATGTCATGCAATTGTACATCACTGCCTAGTTTTGCACAGTTGTGTGTGTATCCAAGGCTGCTGGCTCTATAGATGGTGTCTTTTAACCTTGGCTGCTGACTGCTTCTCGGTTGTGCCCTACCTGCACTTACCACTTTGGCAATCACATGCCCACATTTTGAAGGTTCCTGGTCCAGACATTTGAGCTATTGCCAAGGTGCCACCTGAAATCAATGATTTCAGCTGCTGCTCAGAAATAGATGCAGTAATAGTAGGTGATAGCTGAAGACTTGTTTTCACTTGTAAAACCTAGATATGATCCCGGTCTGCAAACCAAACATCATTGTTAACTTGTGTCAGCATCTGCCTCATGCCAGGCATTTTATACACAAACAACAAATGATAAAATTTTGTGCATGGTTAGACAGAGAAACAGACAGCTGCAGGGGTGGGGCAATAACAACAGATTATTCCAGCGTAAAGTCAGGACAAGTCTCTTAAAGCAGAAAGATTGGAGTGAATTTTCTAAAACTACTTGGAAAAAGGTGCAAAAGGTAGTGGCTGAAGAGACAGATAAAGGAGCCTGGAAAGATGGGGAGTCTTACAGACTGTGGAGTGCTTGGGATTGCCTCACATGCTATGTAGGCAAGAAGGATGGGACCGGTCATATAAATACAATCAGAAAGCAGCTGGTCTGTTTTCTTTGCATTTGGTTCTCTAAACCTGGGAGGTAAGCACCTAGTCTAAATATGGGCAGCTACACCCATCCAGGCTTTTATACACCTCTGAAGCATTCAGCCATTTGGAGCAATATCTTATGGGACTTTCGATCAGATCTGAACCTAGCCTAAGTTAAATTGGAATTGTAAATATGGATAAATATGCTTTGGAAGCTCTTGTCCACAGCAATTCTTTAATGGAAACAGAATATCTTACGTGAAGCAGTGCTCTTACGTGATTCAGTTACTTATCCCCACCCTTAGAAAAAATATTTTTTGGATGCCTCTCTTCTAACCTGACTTTAATTTTCATGAAAACATGTCTGATGGCTTTGGAGACAATATTTGGCATGTTCTGTACAGAAATTTTACTAGCTCCTTTTTTTTTTTCTCCTTTGGCATCAACTTGAAAGAATTGTTAGAAGATGATGCCTGCTGGAAACATTTAGCCATTTCATTTTAAGAATGTGAGTAATTGTGCAGTGTATGTCATGCATATTAAATGTTTCACTATGAAAACAAATTTTACTCATTATTGCTTCTTATGACATTCCAGTATGTTCTCTTAGAATACACTTCACTTTGTGCCATTTGCCCAGTTCTGGAATTAGGATGCAGGACTGATCCAATAGTTTGTACAAATCTAAATGGTTTTAAGATTAGGCTTTACAAGAATGCATTCCACGGGCTCTCCAGCCTGGAACCAACAACTAAATAACTGTGTGGTGGCAGGAAAGGACAAAACCTGTTGGAAGTCAAGAATCGCGTGATGTGGTGGTGGAAGTGTGTTGTTAAGTCTGTTCCCTGCAGGCAGATTGTCAGTGTAAGGAGCTTGGCATTTGGCTGGTAGAGCTACCAATTTTTAGAGAACTTTTTATAATGAAATCTTAGATTTTTTTAGTGCCTGTGCGGGTCTTGTTCTGAGCATAAGCCAAGTACACCTAATACAGCAGAAAGGCTATAGTTATAGTTCAAAGACTATATGACGTTACAGTTCAGAGGTCCCCAAACGCAGAGTGACTGACAGAAAGCATCCTTATAGATGCTGTGTCATGCACGAATCATAGAAACAGCAGTGGGGAGGGTTCTATGGAGGTCCTGTAACCCAAAGATCTAGTCAAGCCTCCTGCTTAGATCAGGACTATAGCCAACATTCAATCTTATTTCTACCCATCTAAATCTTAATTCTATCTATCTGTCTAAATTTCTGTGGATGGAGAATCTACTGTAGGGTAACTAATAAGGTAGCAATGGGAGAAACTGCTGGACATGAGGAAAAGCTCATAAACCACCCAACCTGGGGTTAAACTGATAAATCAATAGTGTGTGAAACTTACAAACAAAAAATGTGAAAAGAGTCACTGGGAACTCACTTAGCTGAATAATACTGAAGATGGCAAAAACAGAGTGGAGTTGCTGACCAAGGCCACAATTAAAAACAAGAATGTAAAATAAGCCAAGCTAGAACCAAAGGAGAAAGTTTAAAGCAGGGTGAGTTGTTTATTTGGGTGTGAAAGGAACTTAGGTAAAGCAGCAGATTAGGGCTGTGCAGGGACATCCCCATCGTTCAGACCTGTGCATGGTCACCTCAGTCTGGAGCAGGACAATCAACTGCTTGTCCTCACCATACATTGTGCATCTGCCCTGGTTGAGCAGTCAAGGGTGACTACCTCAGAGCTGATTTGAGATAGACCTATGGTATCGTTCAGAGAAGAGGAACAGGAGAAGACCAGCCACAGCTAGAGAGAAGACTTTCAACACTGTTGCCAGGAGGGGAAATTGCAGCATGCAATGGGTTTTTTCCCTGGTTACAATGAATGCAATTTTTGTCTCAAAGAATGTGGAATGTTTTGAGGTGGCTGTAGTTTTGGGGATGGAGGAAACTACCTTGCTTCCATGCTTCTTCTCACCCCAATCCCTTATACTTTGTGAGAAGAATGGATTGAAATGAACACTAGGACAAAGAAATAGAAATATCAATGAGGAGCTTTTAATGACGTTTCAGTTACTTAGAATCCTATGAAAGGAATGAAAAATACACAAGCTACTATGGTATGCATCATTCTGGTTCCCTGTGTGCGGCATGCAATGCTTTGGAACGGCTGGGATGCTTTGGGCCAGGGCTTTGGGGTGAACAGACAGATTCTTACTTTATGTTCCCCGAAACAGCTCCTGGAAAGGCTGGTGTGATATTAGCAGGGAAGGTACAAGAACTGTCAAGGTACAACCAAGAAGACTAATCATTAAGTCTGGATAGCTGAGTTCTGGAATAGTTAAGACCTGTAGCAAGATGTGCCAGCTGGAATTTCACGAGGCTGGCTTTGCTGATGACCAAGTACATGTCTGACAGTGAAGAGGTAACTGATTTCAGAGCCCCATCCCCAGATTAGGTTGCTTGATGTAAGAAAATAACTGAAGAAACTGGTTTATTGTACACCTCTTCTGGAAGAGCCAAGGTCTAGAAAAGAATTTCAAGTTTAACACTGTCACAGTTAAGATATACTGTGATTGCGCTACAGTAACCTGTAAAATTAGGTACCTAAAAGATGTGTGTGAAATGAGAAACAAACCAGATTTGTGAGCTATCATAACTAGATCTCAAAAACGTGAACAATGCAATTTAATGATACAATAACTCAATCAGATTAAGAGTCATCAGGTTTCAAATAGCATTCCCAAATCTCACCAGACATCAGCTGTGTATGAAAACCTCCAATTTCAGTTTATGGCAGATCTTCCATTAACTTCAATAGGAGCTTAACGTAGTGGTATGAATGTGCAATCCTGGCTCTGTGCCTGCTCATTTCAGCAAGAGTTTGGTAAATGTTGATTTTGGAAAGTAACCTGAATTGAAGTTAAATGTCTGATGTCCCTGTCTCCGTTTAAGTGCAGATGAATTAATACAGTTGTCAGTGCGGATGGTTGCTGCTTAGGATTGTTACATAGAATCATTGCATCATTTAGGTTGGAAAAGACCTTAAAATCATTGAGTCCAACCGTTAAACCAACACTGCCAAGTCCACAAACCGTGTCCCTGAGCACCCATCTACGTGTGACTCCACCACTTCCCTGGGCAGCCTGTTCTAATGTCTGACTACCCTTTTGGTGAAGAAATTTTTCCTAATACCCAGCCTGACCCTCCCCTGGTACAACTTGAAGCCATTTCCTCTTGTTCTATCACTTGTTAATTGGGAGAAGAGACCAAGCCCTACCTTGCTACATCCTCCTGTCAGGTAGTTGTAGAGTGATAAGGTCCCCCCTCAGCCTCCTGCAAACTAACCCCCCCAGGTCCCTCAGCCATTCCTCATCACACTTGTGCTCCAGACCCTGCACCAGCTCCGTTGCCCTTCTCTGGCCCTGCTCCAGCACCTCAATGTCTCTCTTGCAGTGAGGGGCCCAGAACTGACACAGGATTCAAGGTGCACCCTCACCAGTGCCCAGTGCAGGGGGATGATCACTGCCCTGGCCCTGCTGCCACACTGGTGCTGATACAGGTCAGGATGCTGCTGGCTTCTTGGACACATGGGCACAAGCTGGATCATGTTCAGCTCCATCAATCAGCACCACCAGGTCCTTTTCCACGAGCAGCTTTCCAGCCGCTCTGCCCCAAGTCTGGAGCATTCCATGTGGTTGTCATGACCCAAATGCAGGACCCGGCACTTCACCTTGTTGAATCTCACTCCACTGTCCACAGCCCAGGGATCCAGCCTGTCCAGATCCCTCTGCAGAGCCTTCCTACCCTCCAGCAGATCAACACTCCCACCCAACTTGGTGTCGTCTGCGAATTTACTGAGTGTGCACTCGATACCCTCATCCAGATTATAGATAAAGATACTAAACAGAACTGGCCCCAGTAGTGTTTCCTGGGGAACACAACTTGTGACTGGCCTCCAGATGGATTTAACTCCATTCATCGCAGCTCTTTGGGCTCAGCCATCCAGCTGAAGCTCATGCCTATCCAAGCCATGAACAGACAGTTCTCCAGCAGAATGTTGTGGGAAACATTATCAAAGGCTTTACTGAAGTCTAGGTAGACAACATCCACAGCTATTTCCTCATCCGGTAAGTGGTCACCTTAACATAGAAAGAGATCAGGCTAGTTAAGCAGGACCTGCCTTTCATAAGCCCATGCTGACTGGGCCTGATTGCCTGGTTGTCTTGTACGTGCCTTGTGGTGACACTCAAGATGATCTGCTCCGTAACCTTCCCTGGCACTGAGGTCAGACTGGCAGGCCTGTAGTTGCCTGCATCCTCCTTCTGTCCCTTCTTGCAGATGGGCATCACATTTGCTAACCTCTACTCAGCTGGGACCTCCCCAGTTAGCCAGGACTGCTGATACATGATGAAAAGTGGCTCAGTGAGCCCTTCACCAGCTCCCTCAGTACCCTTGGGTGGATCCCATCCGGCCCCGTGTGCGTGTCTAAGTGGTGTAGCAGGTCAGTGGCTATTTTGCCTTGGATTATAGGGGTGTCATTCTGCTCCCCATCCTTGTCTGTTAGCTCAGGTGGTTGGGTATCTGGAGAACAACTCGTCTTACTGTTAAGGACTGAGGCAAAGAAGACATTAAGTGCCTCAGGCTTTTCCTCATCCTTTGTCATTGTTTACTCCCACATGCAATAAGAATGGAGACTGTCCGTAACCCTCTTTTGCTGCTAATACATTTATAGAAACTTTTTAATTGACTTTTACGGTAGTAGCCAGATCAAGTCCTAGCTGGGCTTTGGCCTTTCTGATTTGCCCTATGCATAACCTCACAACATCCCTGTATGCCTTCTAACTTGCCTGACCCTTCTCCCAAAGGTCATAAAGTCTCCCTTTTTTCCTTAGTTCCAGCCAAAGCTCTGTTCAGCCAGGCCTGTCTTCTTTGCTGCTGGCTTTTGGCACACGAGGTCAGACTGTTCCTGTGCCTTTAAGATGTTCTTCTTGAAGTATGTCCAGTTTTCCTGGGCTCCTTTGACCTACTTCAGAACTGCTTCCCAAGGAGACCATCTCCTTAACCTAACCAGTCTCCTAAACAGGCCAAAGTCTGCCCCATGGAAGTCCAAGCTGACAATTCTGATGAGCTCACTTCTAACTTCTCTGAGAATCAAAACCTATCATTTTGTGATCACTATGACCAAGATGGCCTCCAACCATCACATCACACACAAGTCCTTCTCTGTTCACAAACAACAGGTCTGTCAGGTGTCTTCCCTAGTTGGCTCACTCAGCAGCTGTGTCAGGAAGTTATCTTCCACACAGGAACCTTCTGGACTGTTTCCTTTCCTCTGTGTTGTATTTCTAGCAGACATCTGGTAAGTTGAACTCCCCACAAGAACAAAGACCAGTGACTGTGAGACTTCTCCCAGCTGCTTATAGAATATTTTGTCTGTCCGTAATAGAATCTCACCATGATATCTGCCTTATTGACCTTCCTAAAAAAATCCTGCTGATTCCCTATCATCACCATCGTCAAGTTCTAGATAGTCAAAACACTCCCCATCATACAGGGCTACCCACTGACTCTGCTTCCTTGCCTGTCCCTTCTGAAGCGTTTATAGCCATCCATTGCAGCACTCCAGTTGTGCAAGTCATCCCACCACGCTTCTCTGATGGCAACTATGTCATAGTTTTTCTGCTGCACAGTGGCTTCCATTTCATCCTGTTTGTTGCCCATGCTGTGTGCATTGGTGTAGATGCACTTCAGTTGGGCTATTGATCCTGCTTCCTTTTTTGGGGCAGAAGCCCTGATTCCTATTCATTCCATTCTCAGATGCTTCCGTGGTTTCTGACACATCAACCCTTGTGTCTTTGCTGTGACACGAATCTCCATCCCCTACCCCCACTGAGGTGGCAGACCGAAGGATCTCACCAGCACACTGTCCCTCAAACATTAAATAATCTATTTCTGGATAATAATCTTCACAAGGAATATGTATTTATTCTTTTCTTGCAGTGTTTTTTGCTGATTGTTAAGCTTCTTCCTTTGTCACTTCTTTGCCAAAATCCCCTTTAGTGTCCAACAATAACAAGTGGCTTTAAAGGCTTATGAAAAGGGTCATAAACATGATTTCCACTCATGGAATTACTTCTTGTTAGAAACAAAACAAAAAGTCTTCACATAAAATCTCCCTATGTCCCATGCCCAACTGGCGCTGGGACTGTAACTCTGCACTCTTCCAATCATCGCCCATGTGTTGGTAAATTCTTTTGTAGATCTTTATTTTCTTAATGAAGTCATTCATGGGCTCTGCACCCTGTCTTCATCCAAAAATAGCATGAACCTTACCTGACCATATAATGTAAGTAATATTTCTTTCTCTTTTAGAGTTGGTAATGACAGATCTGGGATTGTACTTAGTAAAGAGAGGAGCAACTACCTTCAGTCTGAGCTGGTCAAAGTATGAAAGAGTTAAGTCAACCATAATTAAATCCTTTCCTTTCTGATTTTCTCCTGTGTTGAGAGGCTAGACTGTACTGTGTTTATTACATATTAGCTTCTTCCTTCTCCAACGAGTGAAGTGCTATTTTGCATCCATCCAACAAGAGCAGAAAAGACGTCCGGCTCTTTATAAGTGCAGTGTTAAATTCATAATCCATCCTGCTGATGTTAAGTGCACTTACTCAAGATAAATTTCTGTATTTCTTTTTCCATGTCCTGCCTGCACTCATGCTCAGTGATTTCTTCAAACTTTCAGACTGCTTTTCCAGCTTCCTGCCTGGTACTGATGGGTTCCACCAGGACTACCAAATCCATCACAGGCTGTTCTAACCCTTCTTGGCACCAAAAGGCCTGCTAGACCACTTTCTGGTGGTTCAACCACCCAGCTGCCAATCATCCCATTTTTGCCTTCCTGGCTTCATGGCCTCAGGGATGCCTCACACTCCTCTGCTGCATATTTAAGCCCGTCCTTGATCGTCAACGTTGACTGACTTAATCTTAGTCCTCTTGGCTCTTTGTTTCAGGCACCACAGTCACAGAATGATTTAGGTCTGAAAGCACCTCTGAAGGCCATCTAGTCCCACCTCCCCTCTAAACGTATCTAATTAGATCAGGTTGCTTAGGGACTTGGGTAGTCAGGTCTTGGAGACCTACAAAGGTGGAACATATAAAGATACAGTTTCCCAGCTGGAAGTATTCAAACCAAACAGCCAAAAAATAACAACCTCAGGTAGATGCTGCTGAGAAACTACCTAGGCAGCCAGGCATAGGTGGCAAGACCAGCAAGTCTTCAGGTGCCAAGGAGACAAACTGTGATCGGGTAACAGGTATGCTATATACTGTGACATGGGGCTACATATTGAGGCACATATATTGAATGCTGTGTTTGCTTTTACATTAATGTATTTGAGGGAGCACAGGATGCGCAAGAGTGCATCAGGGACCAGAGTGGCATGGTGAAAGACAGTGAGTCCCACATCAGAAGTAGGAAGAAATCTCCTTCCAGATCTTCCAATGCAGGAGGCAAATTTGGCTTTAAGGGGCAGTAGCAAAACAGGAAGTAGGTCAGGAAGAGGGAGTTTGGCTGTAACTGACTCACTGCTTGGAAATGGCCTCTGAGGCACACATTGTGGCAATTCCATGGCTCTGAAACCACAAGTGGTGTCTTGGCCAAACCATGCTGGCACAGGGCTGCTGGGAAGTGGCAGTGCCCTGCTGCAAGAGGCAGGGAGACAGCAAGTCTTCCCATGTCCCAAACAAGAGGTCACTTCTTGGGCCAGCTACGCAACTGTGCAAACCCCAGACCTTGCCCTCAGGAGCTCCCCAAAGGTGGGCTTCATGGGGTTAGTCAGAGGCATCTCAGTTCTGTGAGCACTGTGCTGTATAGCACTCAGGGTCAGGAAGATTGGCTCCCTTTGGCATTTGTGACAATGAAAGGGCTGATGTTTGAGGACTGGGCCCCTCTAGCCTGAAATGTGTCTATGTGTCAAGATCTCTGTCACCAGTAAATGTTACTACCCTTTTAAAAGATTTGTCCTGAAACACAGGAGCTCCTGGAAGGTTCTGGTGATGTTGGAAGCCCAGCTGAAGACTTGCACATACATCTTCCTTTTCAGCTCTAGACTCCAAATTAGGCTATTTTTTTTTATTAAAGACATGACATTATTATGGATGTCAACACAGGTTCTTATTAGTGAACACCCAAGTGATGTCCTTTTCAGTTCCAGGTAATTAAAATCTGTTGTGGCTGTTTCTGCTATAGCTGCTGCAACCCCTTGAACACTGAGTTCCCAAAATGAGAGCTGTGACAACATTATTGCCCAAGGTGTTACGGATGCTAGTCATAGATGAAAAATAAACAGAACTGGACAATCTGCAGATCAGAGATAATAGTAAGGTCTCTCTGAAGAGACATACTGCATGTAGGTTGTTTTTCTTCAGTGCTCCAACACCCTTCTTTGTAGGCTGCAACTGCACAGAGCGGTTTTTCCCTGAGGTCTTGCATTAGGGAGAGTGTCCAGAAAAGAAAACCAGCTCGAACCCCTATGGAATGTAATATTCCCCCTCTGCTGCATCAAGCCTTAAGGCTGTTTACATTCTGAATGCCTCCTATTTGTATCCCAAGTCTGCAAGGTCAATACCAAGTATTTCTTTCTTGCACCTTCTTCTGGGAAAACATTTGGATGAATGTTATTAATCCCCTTGGTGCCTTGCATGTCTAGGAGATGTCTCCAAAACAGCATGCAAGCAGTGCTTGGAATGAGTATAATGAGGCAGGTTTAATCCAAATAACAACGGAAGCCTGTCACACACCTAAATAAACAGGCAAGCATGCCAACGAACACAGTCGTTTGCAGGGTGATGTGGTAGGAGTAGCCCGTTGCTGACTGGATAGTCAGGCTGAAGGCTCTTTAACACACGAATGACGTGAGTTCATGAGTTGTTCTGCTAGGTTCAGCATTCAGACTCTGGTTTTACTCAGAGCACCATAAAAAAGCTGTGGCATTGCTGTCAATCCTCGTCAGCCTCTCTAGGCACTGGACAAACACTGACCTCTGTCCTCTCCGCAGTGAGATACTGGATGATTTCCTGTTCTGCAGGTGGGGTAAGGAAACACAGCTATGCTGGCTGCTCTGTAAACAGAGCAAAACAAACAAAGAAATCCCAACAGCTCTAAGTTGGACATAGAGAAAAGTAGCCAGAATGAGCAGTAAGGGGTCAGTGCCTCTGCCACTGCAGGTCACAGGCTATGGGACCTCAAGCATAGGTGTGTGTGTCTGATAGTGCCTTGAAGTGCTCATTGCTCTGAGTTGGAGACTTTCTAAACAGAAAGGAGCAGAGGAAACATGACCCTGGGCAATTTGCACATTAGATGTATCTGCAATTCAGCTAAGGATTAAGGATCTGACTCCTAGCTTTAACAGGATCTACTTGGGAGAAGCTGGAAGGAAGATGCCAACTCGAACTGAAAGAGGAGAAACAGGTGAAGACGAGAGCAGGGTTTGGGTGCCCTGTTTGCATGCAGCTATCAGAGAAGAGCAGCATGAAGGATATGGGGAATCATGCCTGCTAATCCCCAGTGCATCTGGTTCCTCCACAAAGCAAGGCAAAGCCTGAGAAAATCTGGTGGTAGAGCAAAAGCACCAGTACTCTGCCTTGCTCCTGGGACATGTGCAGAGCATATATGCACATAGCCTAAATGGTCTGTGTGCATTTCCCTTGCCCCTGTAGCCAGTCTAGATGAGTCTACTACGAACTGTTCTAAGGCTTCTTAATACCCTTTTTTTCCTACCATACAAAATGGGACCTGCCTGTGCCTAGACAGCTCTGCAAGCTGTCGCCTCAAAGCCACAAATCCAAATCCAAAGCAAGCTGGGAGCTCATGGTGGACCTTGGGATGCTATCTAGGATGACCAGCAATTTCATTTCAATTGTATAAATAAACTGTAGTGAGATAGATCTGGGAAAACAATAACATGGGATTCTCCCCTAAAAGCTTACTTTAAATTGATCAATTAAACTCCCATCTCTTTTAATAAAAAGTGTAATATGTTTGGTATTAGCTCAAAAGCAGCTCTTGTCCTCCCAGTACGTTGCCTTAAGAACTTTGCCTATAACAACTCAACCTATGTCCCTGGTCAATCAGATACAATACCTGCATTTTAAACATGTATTTCCTACTGTGAATTTTTGCTTCCAGCCTAATTGTCCCCCAGTTATCTCTTCTGGACTATGTTTAATAGCTCCTTGGTCCAAATACTTGGATGGACTTTTACATCCTTTTGTGTCTGAGTAGACATTTGTTATGTCCAAATAGCAAACCTAGAAATTTTGCACTTATACTTGTGCTATTTAGTTACACAAATCAAGAGGCAAGGCCTTCCTAGTGATTCTGTACTCTCCTTTGGTACTATTTCATCTTCACATCCTCTCTGTTTATCTACATAATGCAACCAACGCTGACTTCAGCCTTTGCTCTTGAAAGGCATTGGGCAGCCTTACTTGTATGACAGCTGCAGATCTTCAAGCAGGCCTTTCAACCAGATACTTTGAAATGTCCTTAGAAACTCTCTGGTTTGAACAGCCAAGGCAACATGGCTGTAAGAGCTATGCTTTGAAAAACACCCCTTCTGCATGTCCTAAACCCTTAGCATGGTTTATAAGTGTTCTGTCACAAGTTAAATCAAACTAATCCTTTCACTTCCCACTACATTAATGCTACTGGGAAAATAAGTTTGTTTACCTAGCTCTTAACAACTTTTACAGGGACCATGAAATTGAGAATTTATGTGATTTTTGTGCTCTTTCAGCACCTTCCTTTCAGGATCACAACATGTCCCCTGGCTGGGTTAAGGAAACTTCCTGTATTACTTGCATTTAATTAAATTACTTGCTCACTGTGTGCAAGCAGGAAGGCAGCCCCTGTTGCTGTACCCCTGTGCTCTTACATTGGATTCAGCAACTTCAGAAAGCTTCCCAGAGCAGACTGATTTAAAAACTTTGGTGATGTATTCCTTTAATGTGTTAAAAGAAACTTTTAATATTAAGATATTCTTTATTATTTTAAAAGCTCTGCTGCATTTAACCACATAAAATCAATGCCCCAGAGTCAAAGTTCTCAGCACGTTGATAAATATTTCACATTTCTTTCTGCCCATTGCCCTCTGAAGCCATGGCTTGCTTTGCCAGTGGGAAAGCAGCAGATGGCCTCTTCCATTTAGTGTGCTTTACATATGGTTCCCTCTATCCACATGAGGTTCCTGCATGTCTCATTCCCACCCGTGCTCCTGCCTGTGTGCAGTTCTGCTGAAGTTAGTGATCCCTTTGAGCTTTAGACCCCAGGAGTCAGGATTTCCTGGTGCTGGCTGCAGACACAGATTCCTGACGCTGCAGCACTTGGTGTGAGAATAGGGGAAATTGATGACTTCTGAGGGATAAGTTATTGCTTTTTGCTTACTCTGGCTTTTGTTTATGAGCCATGCAACTCTTCAACTCTTCCATCATAAGTTTTCCGGGCAACGTGAAAGGTGCTCACGTCTCTTCAAGTTGCCTCTTCATCATTGACGTGGTGCTTGCTACCGCGCTGCTGTTTATCTGCTGGCAGGTGAATGGCTCTGCCATGGACCTCTCAGTCCCAAAACTGGACATGCACATCAGATCAAGCCTTCCCAGCCTGTTGCTCAGTGCATCTGCTTGGACTCTCAAGCAGAAGAAAGTCCCTAAAAGGGGAACAAGATTGTGTGGTGCTATCATATCTACAGTCTGTCCTCTTTACAATCCCTGCCATGCTTATTGTCACTCTGAGCCCCAGAACAGCTGAAGCCCTCCATGCCATTTTTCACCCCTCTCTGCAAATCTCTTATCTGTATAAGCACTTCCTGGACTGTCTGAGTTCTCATACTGCCTGAGAGCTTGAACACAATTTGACTAAACAGATTACTGAACTGGGAGATTTATGATTTTTGTGAGTGAGGCTGAAGGTTGTTTTTGTTCCAATTAAACAATGGAAATAAGGAAAAACAAATGCTGCTGTTAAAATAATCACAGAATTCTTGTGATAATCTGCGACAGAAATGAAGTTCACCACCACTTTGCCTGTGTGTGCATTCTCCACATCCCTGTATATAGATGCATTATGCATGACAAAAAAAATTAAGCTTATTACTTAATTATTGAACACCTGAGGTTGCACTACTTAACTAGATTTTAAACTGATTTCTAAATTCCAGCTTTTAAAAGAGGACCTGAACACTGTGATATTTTGTGTTATAAATTTTATTGTAGTGCCTACAGAACTAGCCCAGGTTTTGGAAGATGAAAAATAAATCTAAGGCCATGCTGTGCTGAATTGCAGTAATGACTTTCACTTACAACAGAATGAAAGTTGGGCCAAGCTTTGAATATTCATTTAATATCTGTATTTCCTCTCATTTTGTTGCCTTGCCTGTGTGTTGAGGGGATGAAGTCATGGACCCAGAGCATCTTCATGCAGTGAATCACTTTATTGCCTACTTCTCTAACTTTTTATACCATTCTAACAGCACTTATTTTTAGCCTACTGCTCTAGCTTTTATACCATTCTATTTGTAGCCTTTCATGTTTAGTTCCTGACTTATAGTTTGTTTTTTAACACTGCTCGCTTTCTCACAACCAGTCCCAGAACTGCCAGTCTCTTATCGTTATGCTCTCTCCTCCTCAGCCAGGTGTCTTGGTATCTTATGCTCTCTCCTCCTCAGCCAGCTGGGTTGCTCTGCTTGATTGTACTTTGTTTCTTCTTTAACTCTTTCTTCTCCAGCCAAGCAGTTACTTCTCTTTGGCAATAATCATATAGTTTCCATTGTCTCCCACAGTGTGTGGCTGTGAATGCATGCTTGTGCTATTGGGTTTTTTTCTAGCTGTTTTGCAAACACCTTCTGATACCTTCTGGCTGACTGGGTGCAGGCAGCTCCAGCTGAGACATGCTGCGCTAGGCCATCTGTAGAGTTATTTTTGATTGTCTAGGGCCTTGTTTTGCCTGTGCCCAATGAGATTCGTTTAATTGTGCAGAGGTAAATGCGGTACCTGCCTTTTCAGGCAGAGCAATGAAAAAAGCAGTATCAATAAAAGGGACAATGTGATAACTCACAGGGACATGCCTGTTTAGAACTTGCCTGTAATAGACAAGAGATGATGTAATGTATGTCTACAGCATGCAAAAATATCTCTGAAAAGAATTCTGATCTGATCAGATGAGTTGTGCAAGAAAACAGAACATTTTTCTGTACAAACAATAACTTGTTTATGTATCTAAGAACTGTTCTTATCAAAATACCATTAGATGTCTTTTCAGGTGAGTTTTTCACACCACTTGACCATTTACAGCAGGAGTCGAAGTTTCATGTTGTGAAATTATTTGAGAAAACAAGGTATTTAAACTTTTGTGTGTAATTCTCAAAGAGATAGGGCTTTGAAAATTTTTTTTAATGTCTTATTTTTGCAGTAAGATTAAAAATGGTATTAGGACTCAGATTCATCCTACATAGCACTGGTTTTCTGAGGGAATGGTTTTTATATGATGAATGGAGGGTGAGTCTTGGTAGAGCCTTTCCCTGAGGTTCATCTCTTTCTAATAACTGACTAGGGAGCCTGAATCATTCCTAATTTAAAAGGGATGAAACTGACCCTTTAGTTTGACTAGGATGTTCATCAAAGCAGCTGTCCTTGGTCAGACCAAAGCCTCCTCCAGCTCAGTATCCTGTCTCCAGCAGTGGCTGTAAGTGATAGACAGGGTAGGGCAAAGCCATGAAAAGCAAATAGGATGTGTCGCTAGAGCAGCCTCCTAACCTCTGTCTTCAGCTTGGGAGCTTCTTCAGCTTCTTCAGCTTGTGTTTTCTGTGTAACTAGTAACCCCCAATGGATTTCCTTTCTATTTACTTGCCTGGTCTCCCTTTGAGCTGAGGTACATTTCACATGTGTCACAGCATCTGCTGGCAGTGACTTCTGTGGGGGCACCAAGTGCCAATTCCATATGAGTGTTCTAAACCTCACTGATAGGAGATTCTTCTACGGTCTTTAAATCTAGTGACCAGAAGACATGTATGTGAAGATAGTCAATCCCACTCTGCCCCTTCTATTCCAGGAAGAAGCTGGAAAGGCATCAAGTCAGGTGTGTTATCCCTGCCCTGCACGCACCAAGGGGCTCTGCAGCCTTGACCCCTCTGGCTGGCTTTCACTTAATGCAAACCAGGGTAACCTGGGGTCAGACTGCTGAGAAAACAGTCAGTGTGAAAGAGCAGTGAGAAGCCTGTTTGGGGTCTCCTCTTCTTTGCCTGGCAGCTGCAGCCAAGCTCAGGCCCTTACCGCTGGTGCCTTCCTGAGCTGTGTTGACAGAATGCTAGTGCCCAGTCTTGCTGATCCTCACCCCAACTCACTGCACGAGATCTAAAAGTCATACCCTGGTCAAGTTGATGGCTTTAATCCTTTACCAGCCTCTTGCTTTCATCCCATTGTACCTTCTACATGAGTGACAGAGCCTGACTCATATGATTTGGCTGTAAGCAAACGTAATAACTCCAAGGCATAAAATAAGGAAGTTTTAAAATGCAGACATTCTTTCAGTTTCAGCATATAAGAGACATAAAAAGAATTATGATGAATATGAAGAAGTGTGAGAATATATGAGAGATTTATGGATCTGTTAATGTTTACATTAACATTATTACATTATTATATTAGTTCTCACTGTGGAAATTAAGGGCATGGTAAGATGACAATCTTAATGTCTGTATGGAAATACATACAAAGCAATTAGTCTTCCAAAAAATGTATTTTGAAATGCTATTGAAAGCTGTATTTTCTTACAGTTCTGATGAATTGTTCAAGCATCTGAGTTTATGGAGTTCTTTCACAGTTATTGGATTAAGAGAGCTATTCTTTTTTTATCCTTTTACAAGTTCTTGTCTAAGCTGTAAAGTGTAATGAAAGCACGAGATCTATTTGCTGGTTTGAAATGCTGTCCTGCTAGCTTACTCTTGCTCACTGTTACAAATCCTCTGGCCCTGTTATGGGTTGCTAGGCAGAAGGGAAATAATGTCATTTGTTAAACAAAGCAGACAATGTCTTTCTTTGTAGACTTCGCACATTCTTTGAGTGGTGTGAAATCCATGTTAACAATCAGCTCACAGTGAAAAGGTCCCAGTTAAACATTACCACAAAAACCGTGAGGTTTGTGTACCATCAGAGGGCACCAAAAAATGCTATTTCCCAAAAATTCACCTGGATCTTTAAACTGGTCAACAAGTTTGTTGCCAGGGCTTTCTGACCAGGAGAAACAGGAAAGTGAACCAGGAGAGGAGGACACAGGACAGATATCTGGCAGGCAGGGTAACACAGGTCCAACCTTCCACTGTGTTATTTTTTAATTCCCTTGCCCTCTGTCTGAGTTTTTCTGGTATTTTTCTGTGTATTTTAGATATTTTATTCCACTACAGTTTGGTCATGGAGAAATTCTAGCTGCCCTATGATAGCTCCTTTGTGCCTTCTGAACTCTGCTTACTGCTGGGGTGCCCTGTACAGTCCCAGCTCATAGATGGGCTTTGTGCTTTGCTGAAAGAGGTCTTCTGGGACTGATGGAGAGGTAAACTAGAAAAGACCTTCTTATAAGATTCTGTCTTTTGAACTGTCTTTCCTTGCTGAAGGTTTTTCCCTGCCTAGGTTTCTTTGGAGGGAGGCAGTCTTTGCTTTGAAGGGAATGATTGCAGGATAGACATACATATTTAAAGCACTTATATCTCAGCTTTCAGAAGGGAAAGAATGCAGCTCTTCCAGTGAGACTACACTGTGCCCAGATATATCTGACCCGAGGCTCTGTTGTGGTCAGTACTTATTTGCTATGTGCTGACACCATCAGGTACAGGGAATGTTGCATCTCTTTAACAGCTTGAGCTATACCAGGGCCTGATAGCAAAAAGAAATTTGAATAAATCCTTGGTATCCACCTACATGACTTCTGAACACCTAGTGTAATTCCCCTGAGATTGAAAGATACTGTTTCAGCTTCAAGCATTAAGGGCTAAGTGTGCAACTTAAGACCAACTTTTCTGTTGCTGCATTTTTGTTGCAGATTTATAAGACCAGAAAGTCTAGTCTTTGATAGATAATTCAGTTTAATCTTTTCAAAGTTCCCTGTATTAATAGCTGGTTTGAGTAAGTGTTCCTGAGTTAGAGGATATTTATAAAGAAAAGTCAGTTTTCACTTGCGTTCCCCGGAACATAGAATCCACCTCACAAACACAACTGCTTTGGTGGATAACTGTTCCTCATTAAATCTTTATTTCCTTTTCCACTTGAAGTTGTTTTATACCTATTTTCAATAACTGGATCTCATTCTGTCTCAGATAGATTGAATACCCCTCTCTCATATGCACATTTCCTTCTTAACACCTGAAACTGTAGACTACAGTGAAGTTTCCCCAAGCCTTCTGTTTAATGGACTCTATAGACTGGTTAGGTAATTTTACAGCAAAAGTCTTGGTTTTCTTTTTTGTTTTCTTTTTCTTTGTTTCTTTTTCACTGAGGTATTCTCCAGATGTTTTTCTAGATGTTTCCATCATCTTTCTGGGGTTGCAAGTGGAACAACATCTTGTTTCTGATCTCAGCAGTGTATAAAATAGGTTGTTATAGCTTATCTATCCAACAACTGGGCTAGCCTCATTAGCCTCAGATTTTCACTGAGGGAAGTGATCCATCCATTGGCTAAAGGAAGCTTCCCTTTTTGCTTTTAGTAATTTCTTGCCAGAACAGTCCCCATTTATTTATGTATTCATACAAATATACATGTGTATATGTATCACTAGCTAGCTCTGATGTCCTGCAAAAGAAGACTTACTTACATGAGGGTGGAGTTAAACCCGTGCCAAATAGTATCCCTCACCAAAGTGTTTTCCCAAGGACTTGGTGTTACACCATCTTTTGGGTTTCAACACATCACTGTTAAGAAACCAGGCAGCAGAGATGAAGCCAGTGGCAGAAGCTGTTGTAGAGTTATTCTCCACTGTATGTATTAAAGTGGCCAGTGAACTTCCTCTCTCATCTGTTTGCTGCTGTGAGACTTCCTCTCTCACATTCTTTAATCTCTGCAAGTTTTGAAATTGAGCAGGATTTTTAAAATAAGAAGCTGTAGCTCAAAGCAGGATATTGAAGCAGCTTTTACATATTAACTTGTTCTGAGGGGTCAGTGGCTGCTTCTTCTCATTATGGCAGTGCTGCAGCTTTTCTAGCTGTGATGTGTGGATGCAGTCCAGGCTTGGCCAGATCCAACTTTTCACCAAAGTAGTCACAGCCACTGTGTTTTATTCTTCAAAGTTGTCTTTGGCTTTCCTTGGAGTGTGAAAAAAGCTCTAACACTGCTGCTACTGCTTCCTAGAAAAGGCTGCACGCATATGCATCCATGTTTTCCCTTGCAGCACACCCAACTGGCAATACAGGAGCTAAAGCAGCCCCATTCTGATGATCTTCATAAACTCCCATGGGTACTGAAGGGGGAGTGTGACAAAGCAGATGACCATTAGGTACTTACCACCTCTTGGGTCATTAGAAGGAAAACTCAGTCATCTAAGTCAACCACTCACCAGGGGAGAAACAAATAATAAAACCAAACTGAAAATAGGAAGACAGAGCAGGTATGAGCAGCCACAAGCAGCCACTGCAGGCTTCCTGGCCCCATCCTGTGTGTCGCAGCAAGATTGACATCCACCGCACTAGGCATCTACATTTCATGTGTTTGCAGTCACCAGAGTGGCTATGTTCCTTCTGACAGGAAACAAGGAAACAGCCTCTTCTGTGGAAAGCTTCTAAGAATTGCAAGTAACCTTTGCTGTTGAAATGGTTCCCAGGAGACTGGGTGGTGAGTGGCAGATGAAGATGTAATAAGTGGTGTGATATTGCTGCTGCATCTACTCTTCAGCAAAACAGTGCCAGTCATGTGTCTTGGCAAAGCTTCATCTAGGCTTCTCTGGGAAATGACATTTCAGTTTTTGTGGCAGAGATATAGCCAGTTCAGTTTTGAACACAGCAAAAAGGCCACCCTAATGAGTGTAAATGCTAAAGACCTGACGTATGTGCTCAAATGAGCAGACAGATTCTCACCCCCAGAGGAAAACCCTTCGAGACATCTGACTGCTCATCCTCAGCCTCAAAACCAAAAGGTGGCCTTTGAAACCTGGGCCACAGGACTGGAATGATGCTTAGGCAAACCAGTGCTTTCATCTCATTCTTGATGAAGGAGGTTTGAGCTGATGTGGAAGTCATTTGATCTTCCTGACCTTTTGAAGAATCATTGCTAGCTTAGAATTTACAAGTTGTTAATAATTTATTTCAAGAGAAGGTGCTACAGCAGCAAAGCGACATCAGAGCAAGGGCAGGTTGGGTTTAAAATGGGAAAAGTGGCTGCCAAGGGTAGAGTTACTTTGGAAGCCATTGGAGAAAAGCAAACTGGATTAAGGAGGGCAAAATAAAAGGAGTCATCCTCTTCCACTTTCAGTTGATTTCTACAAGCCAATTTGCTTCGAATCTTTTTAGGATCTGGCAACATTATGATCCATTTTTAATCAAAATAAATTATTCTGGTTTCCAAGCTGATCTCACGGTATTTTCTACTCAGCAGAGGAAATACTGAAAATCTTGTAAGACGTCCTGTTCTCATA
This sequence comes from Nestor notabilis, assembly GCF_000696875.1. Taxonomy (NCBI): domain Eukaryota; kingdom Metazoa; phylum Chordata; class Aves; order Psittaciformes; family Psittacidae; genus Nestor; species Nestor notabilis. Next base: position 58,792 of record NW_009923233.1, read on the forward strand.
AAATGCCCAGCCCAATTTTGTAAATTCAGGAGGTTTTGGCTAGGCCAGATAAGCTTTGCAGAAGCATCTGAATATTCACTCAAGCTGAACCCACACTCCAGACTGTGGTGTGAGCAGTTTCCTGCACTTCAGAGCTTCTGATGCTTTGAAAAATTTTACTGACTGTGGAAGAATGAGGACAGTGAGGAAAAAAACCCGTTGCCCCTCTGTAATCAGTCCACTGGATAAAGAGTAGCACGTATGGTTGCCCAAAGGATGATGGACAGGATAAATTCAGCATGGTTAATGTCCTATCCCCAGTGGCATGCAAATAAGGAACCATGAAATTCTCCCAGACCCAGAGACCTCTTGGAAAATAATAGTTACAAAGGCTGCTTTGGTTGTGATGGTTTAAGGTAAAAATTGCCTTGTAATTACTGCCACTCTTGCATACATAAGACATGTCTCCCACAAGAAAAAAATGTGTCCCCTGTTCAGTCTTGGTGCTTGTGTAGTTCCCATCACATAATATTTGGCCACCTCCCAAGCAGTCAAAAATAACCCAAAAATAAATGTAAGAAAAAGCACACAACAGCCTTCCGGATTGGCTCTGACCTTGCGCTGGTATGGCCAAGGGAAGGACTGTGTATTTGTTTATTTCTGAATCAGTATTTTAACTAATTGCCATTTCTCCCTCTGGCTTACCCAGTTTGCTGACATGTTGGTAGGCTCTCTGGTGGCAGGGCCAATATGGGATGCGTGTCAAGCTGCTCAGTAACACTCGAAGTCTCCTCCACTTACTTCAGACCCACCCAAAGCAGAACATTTCCCATCTGGGAACTATTAGCTTATGCTAACCAGTCACTAACCTGTGTAATGATGTCTGGAGGTTTTCAAAGGAACCTTGTGTGACCAAAGCTGCAGAATGGATACACAGAACCTTCTGAGTCACAGACAGGTCTCTGTAAGAGATCTGAGACATCAAGCCAGACAAACAGTGTCAAACAGTGCCCAGCATCTTTGCAGAGGTGCTTGCTCCCTTAAGGGGAGTCTGTAAGGGTAGAAAGCAGTGGCCTTCAGAGTGACCAGGCTCTGGACCTGGGCCATCAATGAGGCTAACAATGTAGGTTGCCACTGCAAGAGATTTGAAGTAAAACAGGGGCTTTTTTCAGAAGCAGAAAGTGGCTGAGAGTATTCTTGTTGCATGGGAGGCTGCAGGAGGTAGCAGGGCTTGATGGAGGTCATTCCATTAACAACAGGCAGTTAAACAATGAGAAAACCCCCTTCACATGACTGCTACAACACTGAAACACCAGGTTTTCCCTTTGTTATAAAATTATTTCTTCAGTGTGAAACATAATGCGCTAACAGCATTCTTACGTTAACAAGTTCTTGCCATCAGCTCAGTCTCCACAAGTTTAAGGCATGGGGCTGTCCTTAGCATCCCCAGTCTCTGTCTTAGGAAACAGTGTGGGTGCTTATGGCAAAGCCATAAAAGTTTAGCAAATACAGTACAAAGAACTTCAGACAAATACTTGTTGGGGTCTGTAATGCTTCCTTAGGTCAGCACACACGTTGATGGGTCAGAAATTCTTCCAAAAATGTTAGTCAGATTTTTCAAAGATTTCTTTTTAACTTTCAGGGAGCCTACAGATTTTCTGGTGAATGTGAAGTGCAAATTCCTATAAAGTGAATTTAAATCTAATGCTATGATGACAGATGTTCTTCTAAGCAGGTACCTTTCAAAGTATTCCTGAAAAATATGTTTGAAGAAAATGCTGTGGAGAGTTTCCCCGGATCACCTTCTCTTCCAGAATTATCATCTCTTATCCTCATTCCAAATCAGCCTTCTAGAAGATACACTTCACTCTTGCTTACTTTTCTGAGCAACTTCTGCCCCATTTTTCATCTCTAAATAACCAATGCCAACACCAGATCCCAACTTGTATTGCTATCCATGCTTGTTGCTGTTGTGCACTTTGAAGCACAAGCTGGCACACACAGTCAGTGCCTAGGGACAATGCCAGTGCTGCTGAGAAAACTAGACAACAAAAGAAGATAACATTACAAGAATAACACCTGACCTTGACATCTTAACAGCAACCAGCTAAGGAAATGATGGAATTAAAGTTAGCTGTGAAATTTCATCTCTGTCCTTGGCTACAAAATACCCTTTTATTATGTCCTGCTCTTCAAGCTTTGTCCTAAATCAAGAGTTATCAATTTTCTGATGCACTTTTTTCCTCATGGCACTCTGTCTTTATGGCCAAACTTTCAGCTATAATTCATTTTTACAGCATCACTCAGAGGTGAAGGAAATTAGTCTCTTTTTACTGAATGGCTGTGAGGATTAATGTAAAGGATACATATTCATTTTGGTGTCTGGGCTGAGGCTGTGCATTTTGCACATTAAAAGTGGCAGGCAAAAATGGTGACCCTGGGCTCTGTGGCTAGTTCAAGGGAACCAACTTCTCAGGTGAGAAAAGACTTCTCTGCCCTCTTGTTCTCTCCTGTCCTGTCCTGTCCTGTCCTGTCCTGTCCTGTCCTGTCCTGTCCTGTCCTGTCCTGTCTCCCCTCTCCCCCCCCCCCTCCTATTCCCCCCCCCCTCCACAGCCACCATCCCTGTGCCTCCCACCACCGTCCTACCCTCCACCCCACACTGCTGTTCCACATCCATGTGCCATTCCTAGTCTGTCCTTCTGCTTGTCTTGTAGGGAGGATTCCTAAGTGTTCCCCTCCCACATCACTACCCGCACATCTGGCTCTTGTCCTTCCTGTGTTTGAATCCAGGAATTTTCCTCCTCCCCGTTGTCTCACCCCAATGAATATCACTAAAAGCACAAAAGAGACAGACTCCTGGCTCTCCTCTCAGGTGTCTGGCCCTGTTGTAGGCTGTGAATGTCTGCAGCTGAAACTGCAGGGGAAGTCCTGCTTGACCTGAGGTTGAAACTTGCTCAGGGAGGAGGAAAACTTCAGGGGTTTAATTGCTAAAATGAAAGGAATCTTGTAGTTATCCATTGAGCATGTGCAAATTCAGCTTTCCAAAGGCAAATTTGGGAAGATTTTCAGGAGGGCAAAAGGGATATCTCTGATGAAAGGCAACCCTCTAACAAGTTCCTGTGCCAAGAAAGAGGGGTGCCAGAGCTTTTCAAAGAAAAGGTCACAATTGCTTTTTAACTTGGACAAAACAATGAATTTTTCCTTACCCTCTTTATTGGAAACGGCTGAATTTGTGGACATTTTCCAGAAGCTTCAGCCTGAGGCAGATACCTGGCATGGAAAATTTCATTCCAAAAGGCTATAGTTTGGCAACGCTGTAAGTGCTTGGAAATAGGGTCTTACAATGCAAGGGATCAGGGTTTCATTGCAACATGAAAGGCCAAGCCACTGACCCTACCTCCAGTCACAGCCCAACACCTTGCTTCATCACCCTTAGTGCAAACAAAGCAGTGATGCACATTCAAGGCAGTGGCTGAACTCCTTTTGCGGGTTTATGTCCTGGCCAGAAGGAAATTACTGGGATCGATACTGAAGAAATGGGTTAAGGTGAATGCTCTTTGATGTAGAGGGGTTTCCTAGCATAGAAAGTCTTCAGACAGCAGGGTTTACAGAGGTCCTTTCTGACCTCTGCTTGTCTGCATTTATACACATCCATCCTCTTCAAAAGGATGTGGTTTTCAGTTTTCTAACAAATGTGTTAGCAACAGTTTATCCTGCATCGTCCTGGTTTCCAGCTGGCTCATGTTGTTCTGTCATTGCCAGTAACTCAGCATCCGTTTACCTCTTTTATCACACCACCATGGCCACCTCTCCGTTGCCATGTTCTGGATGAATGAATGCATAGACACTGGCAACCCCCAAGCAAACTCAGAGCAGCTGACTGCTGATGCTGAGTAGCATGTGATTTGCCAGGGATAGCCCACCAGCCCCCCAGTGAATCCTTTCCTGAGTGCCAAGCACAGTCCCTGGCTTTTTGGCTGATTTCACACACTGTGGCAGAGGCAAGGGCCATATTCTGCAGGCATAGACCAATTCCTGGAAAAGGCAAAGGAATCGTGAGTGGTTAATGAGCTCCAACTCAGTTACAGGTATTTCATATCTGCCACATATGAATAAGAAGGCAGTATTGGCCCCCATAGCCAGACAGTTTGCAGCTCAGAGTACCTCAGGACAAATGAACCATGGCAGAAACTCAGGGATCCTCTGCTGTTGTTGCGAGACCTGAGATGACTTTATCACCATGTAGGTACACTTTCATCACTGAACACCATTACACTGTGGTGCAGTGGAAAGATGTGTGTCCTTTACACGAAGCCCAGCACAGTGGATGTCATGGCAGGGCACACTGCCTGTGTAATACTAGCTCTGTTTGCACAGGTGTTGGATGGCTTTAGAGCCTGGATCCTTGGATGATGTGAGCATCCAGGAAGTCTTCTGTGGCTCATGGAGTCTGATGGGAGGTGGAAGCTTTCAAAATGAAATCCTCTTTAGAACTTTGTGAGTAACAGTCCTCACCTGCCTTAAAAGATTTTCACATTGCCTAAGTGATTTCTCGTACCCTTTCTGAATAGTGGCAGAGAAATATCAAAGTTTGGATAGGTAATCTCTTCTTTATTGTCAGCATATTAGGACATGAGAGATGCAACAAAGGCAATGGGTACTGTTGTGCTGTTGGTGAAATTCAGGGCTGCCAGGATTGCCTGAGGAATGGGCCTGGTTATTTGTTTTTCTAAAGGTGCTGGAAACTACCACACACAGAAGCCCATCTCTGTTTTGTGAAATGGGGAGTTGTACTTATTACTAGGAAGGTTAAAGGGAGGGGGAAGCTGGCTGAGAGCATGCAGGTAGCGAGAAGGAAGGGGGAATATTTCCAGTACTGGTGGAAAGAGAATTAGAGGCAATCACAGCAGCATCTGGCTAAAGTGAGAATTGATTAAATTCAGAAGAAAGGAGAGAAGCAGGATGAATAAAACAAGAATAAATTTAGAGCACAATAAAACACAACTTGTACAAGAACCCAGCCTTTCATCTCATGCCTCAAGTGAAAACAAACCTGTTTTCCAGCAGAAGGAGTAATAACTAGAAGTTGTTTTAAGAAGGCCCCACCAGCTCGGGGAGCATCAGCCGGAGGCAGCGCAGCAGCTAGATGGCACCGCTGGCTGCTCTATCGCCCTTCGCCTTCGCTCGCAGCGCTGCTCCACGAAAAGGCTTTCAGCTTGGCTTGCCCAGATGTTGTTTTTGCTAAAGGCTGTGGCTTTGGATTGAAAACCGAAGAAGATAAATTTTACTAAGAAGAGTCAGCAGGACTAAGATCCTGGATGACCTGGTGGCGCAGCTTGAGAGCTCACTGACAGGTCTTGTGCTTCCAGTCTTCGCTGAGTAATTTCAGTGCTCATTGGACCATAGGTGCTTTCTAAAAGAGTTGTAAAGATCTAAGAGCAGACAATGTCATTGTAAAAAATATGGGGTTTTTTTTCCCATATGGTGCTACAAGGACAAAAATCTGGTTTTGTGCATCTGTCTGAAGGAGTTTAACTGCTTCTCACTCTTCTTTTTATATCTTTATATCTCTACTTAGCTGTTATTATCCACTCTTCTTTTTACATTTCTACTTAGCTGCTACTACACCCATAGAAGAACAACAGCAACAGCTCACAAACTCAACTGGTGACCCTTCCACCCAGGCTAAAGTCCTGCACTGGACCACTGTGATGGGAACAGTCACATTCATGAGACTCTATGGAGTATGTTGCTGGTGAACATTTTAATACTGATTTCCAGCCAGGCACCATTTTAAGCTCTAGGACCTTCAGACCTGAGACAGAGCTTTCCCAGGGCCAGGCTATTGGCCATATCATGACTGTCAGTGACATGAAAGTTTAACAAACTGCCTCTGTAACAATAAAATAACTGTGAGAAGTGAAGAGAGGATTTCTGTATTACGCTGTAATCGTCAGAAAAGCACATTTTGCTGTGCTTTTACATTCCCTTCAAATCTTTTCTGCAATTTTTTTCATTCAATTTCCCCCTGGTTCCCACTCTCACCCCCTGGATGTTTTTTCTGTAGGGAGGTACTAGCAGGAGCAAACAATAGAGATCCACAAAGAACTTGGTAAGTAAGTGTTTGGGTGCCATCTGGGCACCTTTCCTATGGGCACCTTACCCATCAGCTGTGTCTCACGATGATGTGCCTCCAGGCCATCCTTTGCTCCATCATGTGTGCAGCCTGTCTCCATTCTCCTGGCTGCCAAGCCCATAGGGCAGCTCGTGTTTATTGGTCCTCCTAAGCAGGGAAATGGCCTCCATCCTTGTGTCCATCCCCTGACTTCTCTCAGGGCTCTGTGGTTGTCAGGGAGATCCCATGAGAGGCTGGTGAGGGTCAGTAAGGTTCACTAGTGCCCTCAGGGCCCTGGCAGCTGCCTTAGAGAGTCAAATGCTGTCCACAGATCTCCGCAGCATCCTCAAGGGCTGTGGGGGTGATTATTTTTCTTAACTGTGGGACAGCTGAAGATAGGACCCACATGGAGAAATCCTCAGAAAAAAACAACAGCAAAAAAACCCCACCACAAAACCCCGAAACTAACCCACAAATCCCCAACCCTTTGCTTTGCTTTTGGAACCTATTTTGTTCAATTCTAACTTGAGAAATTCCAGCCATAGCCCAAGTATGAGCCATGTGACAGAACCATCTGCGGTGTGCAACATGGTGTCACCCACACATGACTTTCAGAGAATGGGATAAGAAATTAATTATGGGCTGAATGAAGCCAAAATGAGACCCCAATGGTCTTTGAGTCACAGCGTATTAAGTATTGTGAAACATGTAACATTTTGCCTCTCGTACAACTCCATCTCCTGTGGAGGGAAAAAACCCTGTGGTACAAGCTACATGCACTGCGTGGGGACACGCTGAGGGGTCCCATCCCACCACTTACCAGGCAATTATCCAAAATGCAAAACCACCCCTCTGAGACTGGGCCAGGATTGCTACACAATAAAATAAAATACAACCAAGCTCCAGCAGAGGAAGAATTTGGAAGCAATCTGGTCCAATTTCTCATTGTATTGGGTTTGCATGGCCAGGTTTTGCTAGCAGGGAGGCTACACGGGTGGCTTCTGTGGGAAGCTGCCAGAAGCTTACCCCATGTCCGATGGAGCCAATGCTGGCTGGCTCCAAGATGGACCCGCCACTGGGCAAGGCATATTTAAGAAGTGGGGCAGAAAACCTGCCCTAAAGCAACTGCTGCCAGAGAGAATATGTGATGGAAACATCCCTACAGACATCAAGGTCGGTGAAGGAGGGTGCTCCAGGCACCAGAGCAGAGATTCCACTGTAGCCTGTGGTGAAGCCCATAGTGAGGCAGGCTGTCCCCCTGCATCCCATGTAGGTCCATGGTGGAGCAGAGATCCATCTGCAGCCCACGGAGGACCTCACTGGAGCAGGGGGATGCCCAAAGGAGGCTGTGACTCTGTGGGCAGCTCGTGCTGGAGCAGGCTGCTGGCAGGATCTGTGGAGAAGAAGCCCATGCTGGAGCAGGTTTAGTGGTGGAAATCATGACCCCATGGGGGACTCACACAGGAGCAGTCTGTTCCTGAAGGGCTGCACCCTGTGGAAGAGACATCACACGAGAGCAGGGCAAGAGTGTGAGGAGTCCTCCCCTGAGGAGGAGGGAGCAGCAGACACAATGTGATAAACTGACCACAGCCCCTGTTCCCTGACCCCTTGCACTGCTGGGAGGGAGAAGGTAGAGAAATCGGGAGTGAAGTTAAGCCTGGGAAGAAGGGAGAAGGTGTGGAGAAGGTGTTTTAGAATTTGGGTTTACTTCTCTTTTTTCCTGCTCTGATTTGGTTGGTAATAAATGAAACTGATTTCTCCAAGTCTGGTCTGTTTTGCCCATGAGGGTGAGCAACCTCTCCTTGTCCTTGTCTCAACCTATGAGCCTTTTGTCAAATTTCCTTTCCTCTGTCCAGCTGAGGAGGGGAGTGACAGAGTGGTTTGGTGGGCACGTAGCATCCATCTAAGGTCAACTCACCACATTCATTTATTGAAAGATTTTCTTGGCAATGATCAAGAGACTGAAATAACCTTCCTCCATTTCACCAACCCCCCTGTGAACAAGCCCAGACTCATCAGTTCCAGGCTGCAGAAGAAAGGTCACTCCTGCGCTCTCTGCACTGTGAGCAGTGCATCTGGATAAGCACAGGGAGCTCAGGGAAGATGCTTTGCAACTGTGCCATCCCTTGCCAAGACTCTCTTGCTTTTCCCTGTGGTTTCCAGGCAAAGTTTCTGCAAGTTCATGACTACTTCTGAGCTAGCAAACAATGTTAAAAGAGAAAAGCAGAGTAAGCAGTTCGTCTCAGCTGGGAAAGTTAAAATACCTCTGCAGCAGGGTGTACTCCTTATGTTGCATTTGCTGTGGCTACCTCACCTTAGGAGGGAGCTGCATAAACCAGGGTGTGAAATCCAAAGAGGAGGCAGCATTCCCACATGCTTGTTGTCCCTCATCTTGCTGCACATGTGAGCAGTTCCTCCTTACCAGCTTGCTCTGTCCTTCACTCTCACTCTTCCCTCCTAACACAACTCATTTCCCTTCTGGCTCAGAAACATCTCCCTCAATGTCTCTGCGGTTTAATGCAGCTTGGCTTCCTTCCTGGTCTGTCCCCCAACTCAAGCATCCTTCCCACAAGGCCAAGAAACTCTCTTGTACAAGTCAAAATTAATCATCTAATCTGGACTAAAATCCTCTCTTGATCCTGGCTAGAAATAAACTCAAACCCTTGGTTCAACAGACCATCCTGTAGGACTTCTTCAACCCTGCCCGTGGCTGCAGCCCCAGCAGTCAGTGTGTATGTGCCCTCTCCAGGAGCATCACCATGGCCTCTTGTCCTGCCAGCCCTTGTCGGTGACACCTGCTGCCCAGTGACATCCTGAGCTCAGAATGAGATCGTGTGGTTTGAGCTGGAAAGCAAAACACAACTTCTTACCAGAAATCCTGTGTGTCATGCTCTTATTACACATTTAAATCATAGGAAACTTGTTTCACTGTCTGTTGGTAGAGAAAAAGAATGTTCATTTTAAAATGCCCAAGAGATGTTGTCCTGGTAGTTTTGCACGAGGATATGAAATAAGCACTTTTTGGAAAGACGGGAGCTCTTTCTTCATCCTGCACCTTGACTCACTACTTAACATTTCTGTTTGAAACCTCTCTTTCTGCAAACCAAGCTGTTGTAGTGTTAATATCTTACACAGAGATACTTAAACCCTGGACTTCTTGCTTACTCTCTTAACTAGACCAGAGAGACACTGTGAACGATTTCCCCTGAAGAGGGGAACTCCCTGCTGCTGGCGTCAGCTCAAGCATTTACTACAAGGAGAAAAGGGTGCACATCTGTGCCGTGGAGGGGGCAGCAAGGACTGTAGCCAAGCCCTGTTCTGCGTGCTCGGCCCTCCAACGTTGCAGCTGTACCTCATACCAATGACACAACGCTCTCTGAGAACTGCAATGGGATGGCGCAAATTTGCCACAGCAGCCCTTGAGCACTCTGAGATCCAAGACCCACTGTTTTTCTCCAACAATGGCTGAAATAGATCCAAATATATTATGAGAAGTGATGTTGCCTCAGTTTAAACAAATTGCTTTTAGGGTAAATATTCATTTTTGCATTTAGGCTGGTTTGGAAAACATGTTTGTGCTGTTTTTTTTTAAAGTGTGGACCAGGGTGAAAAATAGCTTTTTTGGTTATTGAATGAAAAAGCTCTTACTACCAAGGGATAATTGTTTCCAATCCATTTAGGTCAGGGTTAATATTGAGTAATTCTTAGCTAGGCTAGTTAATGACTATGATATGCAAAGAATTTCTGTTTCCAAACTAATACAAGCCAAAGGTTCTCCTTAGCAGCATCATAAAATCACTATGACGTTCCTCAGAGAAGAAAAGGAATAAACATGCATATAGACTTCATTAGTGAAAAATCTTTGCCTCTCATTACTATTTTCTTTTTTTTTTAATACTGGGCCAAAAGAAAGGGAAGATCTCTTTTTGTCTAATCGGCCTGTGCAGAGATTCCCCCATTTTGAAAATGTGGTGGCAAAACTTTGTAAAGTTTTTTTTGGGTATTAACTAAACCTTGGTTATTGCTTCAGGAGTGATCAGCCTGAGAAAGAACCTACAGCTGTTTAACTTACAGTTCTGCTTTGCTGTGCCATTCTGACAGTTCCATGAAATGCTATCTTCTTTTTGTATATATGCCATTTATTGTTTGTTCAAATTACTTTTTGCCTCTCAGTCCTTCTTTCAGTTGCCACCAGTGATGGTCATGTTAAAAAACTCAACAAAACAAACTTTTCCCTCACCTGAACAGTAATCCATCACCTTACGGAGATGCTCACCTTTTCCTCCATCCCTTTGAACTTCATCAAAGAGTTTAAAGGAAGAGCATGGAGGACAAAAGGCTATGAAACTGCCTTGCTTGTCCCAAGGTCTGTACAGTGTAGGAGCTGTGTGTTTGCTAGTGTGTGGGGGGGTGATCAGCACCACAAAGGATGGAGCTGTAATGAGGAAAGACTTAAACATGGCTGGGCTCTGGCACTAGAACACCAGAACAGATTTTCGAGATCTGGATCAACTCTCAGCACCTGTGGGTGAAACCACAAGATGCAAAAGGTCTGGACAGGTCTTTTTGTGCAAAAGTCATCATTGAAACCTTGCAGAGAGGTATCCTGTGGATTTGGTTTTTTTTTTTTTTGCATCTATTGTGCAAATATGTATTTCACAGGTTTTTGTACAATAGGCAAGAAAATCTTGCTGTCGGGCAAAGGAGGAAAGTGGGTAGGCTGAACCCAGCTCTGAGGAACCAGCCACAGGGGAATGTTACTAGCCCGCTGAAGAGACATTGGCCTGATCCAATAGTAGTGGATAAGGACCTGTGGAGAGAGGAAGTGGAGCATTCATTGCTTTTTCTGTATTTCTACTATATATGAAGATTGATGACAGCATTTAGTAATATTTCTAAGCAACAGGAATGTAAGGTGGGATGTGCTTTGCTGTTGTACCTTTTATCATTCTGAACCTGAAAGGCTTGTGTGGAGATAAACACCTCCACCCTGGATTTTCTCGGGAGTAAGAGGAATGGGTAAACAGCTGAACAGTTGGGAAAGGAATGGGAATGTGAAGCGATATTGGCTATTGTTCCATGGGTAATCACCCACTGGGTGCAGAGATGGCTGTTGCCAATGGTTTGGTAATTTGCTCCAGAGCAGTTTGTAACAGCTGGATTTGATGCCAAAGAAGCAGTGTGAGTCACAGTGAACTTCCCATTTCCCACTTCAGGAGAATTAAAGTTGTCCCCTTTTTCACTGTGCAGTTCTTTCACGCTATCTGCAAAGGGTCAGTCTGCTGGGGTACAGCAGTGCAGTTCTGGGCACACTGCACAGCACTCATGACTGCAAGAGGAGGTAAACATGGAGAAAAGATGTGTGTGCAGAACAGGGCTTGAATGTTTTCAAGCTAGGTAGTTAAGGCAGATGTGTTGCTCTGGAGGTGTGTAACTCTGAGAGAAGCATACTGCAGGCAGCTGGGAGATTTCTAGGAATCGCACAGAAGCATCCATAATGAAAAGGAATCAGGATTGTCCCTGGAGGAAAGAAGGGCTTTTTCATTCAAGTCACTGAGGTATTTCAGAAGGAGAGTTATCCATAGTCTCTGCATATCCCACACCATAAAACAACAAATTCCCTGGGCCAAGAACTCTTCCTCTGCTTCTCTCTTCTGTTCAAGCATAACATGACCTTTTTATTTTCTCTTCAGGATGGAGAGGCTTAGAGTTCCTAATTAAAGCAAAGCTTATTGCAGTGTTTGGATTATATCCTAATGTATTGTGAAAACTTTCTCTTTAAAGTAACAGCAGCATAAGACTGTAATTGAAATAAACACCAGATTGTTGGCAAAGGTTTGTTTTATGCTCTCAATGTTTATTTTGAATACTTAGATCTGTGGTTTTGTTTACTTCCAGTGAAATACATTTTGGCTGTTTTACTGGTTTGCAGTAGTCAGACTGCTGCCCAAAGGCTGTAGGACGGTCTTCTAAGGCTTGAAAACGTTTGGGAAGTAAATTAGCTTCCTTTGAAGACTATACTTTTGTTTACTTCCCCCTAGAAAGTCACTCTCTTTTAGAGGATGGTGTAGTTTGAGCACTGTGGATATATAAAAAATTGTAATTGTGTAATGTTGCAGTTCTTGCCCCTCCTTTTCCCTCTTGACCTGCTGTGGCATCACAGAGTCTTTGTGTCATCCCAGTGTGCCCATAGATAGTGGTCACCAAAAGAATGCAATACTAATACCTGATGAAACGGCTAAAATGAAAGATGGAAGGTTGAACGTACAGTAAATATACTATCTGCCCAATGCTAATCCAGAAGAACAGTAGATGTACTTGTTGGGAGACACTGACCCTGATCTCTAGGCATGATGTGTGGGCCAGGAGAGTGATTCTGAAGAAAATTTCCTGTTTGTTCCCACTTACAGTGCTTTGGTTTGCATCATGGAGCAGCCTTTGGGTCTATGAACTAAGCTCCCTTTTAGGCAATACTGAGCTGCAAGATCCTCAAGTCAGCTGGAGGCACAAGTGGACATTTAGTCCCTGAGGCCAGACTAGAGCTAGTCCTAAGTGCGAAAGTTGGGTCCTCAGATCCAGCCCCTTCACTTTGCCAGATAACTCCACAGTATAGGCACGGCCAGTGTGAACTTCCCTTGTCCATTACTATTCCCTGTACCCAGTGCCAAGGCTGTCCCAAGGACCTGCAGGCTGGAGGGTGACTCAGGGTTGACCCTGCCAGGATAGCACTCTTGGAAGTTGCTGTCCCTGCGGGACAGGCATGGCTGGGAAGGGGAAGAGGGAGCCTGGTGTGTGGTTATGGCTTGACTTCTTAGCAGAAGATTTTACTGGTGGATGCTGAGTAAGCTCATCACTTTGGTGACCCCATTTACAGAGGGCAATGGCTAATTTAAGTGTTTTTTCCTTGCATTTGACTATTTTTGCCCAATCTAGCCATGGCATGGTGAAGGTCAACCAGAGAAGAGCACAGAAATGAGGTGTAGAAGATGTTTAGCTAGCCACTGGTTTGGCAACTGAGAGGCCTCAATCTCAGTAATGAATGTGTTTGTGCTGTGTTTGTTTTTATTTTTGTTTGTTTGGTTTTGGCCTGAAAGGTGTCAGAAAGTTTTGTATTCTCTTTTTTTTTTCCCCTTCTTCTGGCATATTGTTAATACTGAGCAAAAACGAACTCATGAACTTCTAACCTTCTGACAGATCACAAACTGAGAGAGGGCATTTTAACCTGTTTCAGACCTTGTCAACTTGGGAGGAGGGGTCTAAAAGAGCAGCTAGACTCCTCTGTTCCACCAGGAGCAGAGAAACTTTATTAAGTACCCTTGAAACTTTGTAAGTTTCAAGAGCTTCTAGATTTTCCCTTTTCAGGATGGAAGTCAGTCTTTCCATGAAGAAGCTATTTGTCCATATTAGATTACAAAAAAATATACAGAGTGCTGAATAGAGTCACAGTCCCATTTACATGTGAAGAAAGAGCTCTTCTTTTTATGTATAACAGGGAAAAAGTATCTGCTGCACTTCCCTAAAACTTACGTTAGCATGGAGGCACCAATGTTCACAGCACTTAAGAATTTCAGATTATCTCTAATACGCTTAATGAAGACTTATTATAAGGTCTCAAAAAAGGGTCATAAAATTTTGTGACAGTTTACCACATGGTTAGAGAACCACAAATGAACTCGGCTTTTCTTACTGAATATTCTTTCAGTGAAAATTCCCATAGGAAGTTTCATTGCTTAATTTTGGCAAAGAAGATTAATTTTATGTCCTTTCAGTTTGTCTTCTGAGAAACAATGATAGAAAAGCATGATTTTCATTAAAATTAGAATTATTCCATCCCAGTTCTCACACTTGATCACACGTTTCTGATCTTCTTTCCCAACATAGTTTACTGATGTCTTTGAGATTCATTGTTTAGAAAACAACAAATCTGGGAACAAAAAAAAAGAAAATCTGAAATCAAATACATGGCGGGGGGGGTTGGAACTGGATGATCTTAAGGTCCTTTCCAACCCAAACTATTCTACAACACTAAGATTTAAACTGAAGTTCAGGCCTAACTTGTATTTGATTTCAAGGGAGGAGTGTTACCTATGACTCAGTAAGTTTTATGGCATATTTCACACAGTGATTTACAACTAATGCGAATAAGATAATATATCAGTTTTGTAATATATTGGGGTTATATATGAAGAAGAGGGTTCTGCATTTATTGAGGAACCTCATATTGCATATAGAAGCCAACTCATGAATACTGCTGTAGCATCACATGCATGAATGTTCTCAGCATATTTTTCTTTATTTTTAAATGAGGAACTCAACCTACATAGCATGTCTGCCAGAATCACATGCTGCCTTCTAGTCACAGCTGTGCAGGCATACACAGAGCACCAGGAATTAATGTTGTGCTCTCCTTGCTGAGCTTCAGTATTTTGACTGTGTCCTCTCCCCACCAATCTGTTCCTTGTGCGTGCAGGGATTGTTTTAACCATAAAATAATTTAAACAAACAAACAACACTGCCTTTTGTTCCTGCTTTCTTTTCTGTGGCTGCAATTATGTTCTCTAAGTTATATCCTCTGTTGTTTCAGCCAGAAAATCAGATTAGTAAATAGTAGTCATCAGGGAAACTGATCTTGTGTTTGATACTAAACAGATATCTTAGTGTAGTCTAAGAGCTACTTTAAAGCTTCCTGGCAGGATATTACAGTTTGAACTTTTGCTAGTACCATGAATGTCCCATCATATTGTAAATGGTAGAACTGCACACTGACAAAAAATATTTAAGAGTCTTTTAGGAAGGCTGCAATCAAAACTTCATTGTTATTGCTGAAATCCTGAAGCTTAGTAAATTTGAGAATCTTTCCTTACTTAGAAATCAGTAAGTTTGGTGCAATGTTTATTATTTATAATGTTTCCTAATTAACTTGAAAGAAGCAAATATACATAGGAGATTAAATAATCAGATTTTTAGTGAGCCATGCACACACTGAGAGTTTCTTCTCATTCAGAAACAGAAACTTCTTGAGAGTGAACTGTTTCTCTAAACCAGTGCAAATTACAGTTACTTTTTGCAGAAAGCTTGAAACTCCAAATTAATGCATAGCTAACTTTTTTTTTTTTAATGGCTATTGTCTTTATGTGTTTTTTTTTTCTGTTTGGGAGTTCTTTTTCAGCTACTAATGCAAAAATTTGCATCAAAACCCATCTTCTCTGTCTTGACAGAAGTAAGCATAGAAGATGTTGCTGGTCAGAAATCATCTGCGTCATATATTCAAAGTTTTCCAGGCTGATAGACTTTTCAAGCTGAATTTTTATTCTATAGGTATACTAATTATAGATAGGATACATAAAAATTAACATGAGGCTTGTTTGACAGAAGAGGAATACAGTCTTCGTATGTGTGAAGGAAAGACAGAAGAATTCAAATGTAAGGAGAAGATATCTGCTCCTGGGCAGCAGCTACCATGACAAGTTCTCTCTCATGATCCATTCTGTTAATCTCCAGATTGAAAAAAAAAAAAAAAAAAAGGCTGAAATCTGGTAATCGGGACATGGAAATATTCTGAGTTTGGCTTGACCAGTCAGACATCTACTAAACCCAAAGTTTCTTCTCAGGTAAGCTGTGGAGCAGGGAATGAACTTCCCAGCTAAAGACTGTGCTCTCCAAAGAGTCCTTTAAACTGTCAATAATTCTGGGAAAGAATCATCTCTTTTGAAGACCAGAGTGACCAGGAACTTCTCCTTCTCCAAGAGCTTCTCTATCTAGTCTTCTTCTTACCAGCCCCCCATAGGCCACTCGTAGAGCTGGCATGTGGATGAAGTCATCCTGCTGGCTCAGTGCCCAAGAAATGGAAAGTTCTTGCTTCAGAATCCACAAGGAATCCCCTGAGTTTCAAAAGAAATACGTATATGTTCTTGATGGTAAAAAATAACCATTTCAAAATACAAAAAAAATCCAAACTTTGTCCAACAAAACCAGTTTGTGTGTGCAGCAAATTCAGTGTGAGCAACACCAATCTCTGCCTCATTTTGTAATTTTGTTGCATTGACCTCTTTGGATGGAGTTATTTTAATCTGACTATTATAATATAGAAATGTTCAGCTACACTGGTAAATACGAACACTCCATAGCCTGGAGCAGTAATGGTTACATGACATTATCATTTCAATCCTACTGGTAACCCTAGAACGGGTTTTCCTTGAAGGAGCCCTAAAAGCTGTTGTTAGTTATTCCATGTGATGTAATGCTGAGATTTTAAGCAATTACCATCAAATCTAATTATGCATGTTATTATTTTCTTTAGTTTAAGAGATCTAAGTAGGAAGTTGCATCTTATTTTGCTGTAACGTAATGCATTCTACTTGAAATGCTGTGTAGCCGTTTGGCAAAATTTCGTGATCACATTCGTTTCCGGAGTTAAGCATGTTGATAGTAATGATGATTGAATTTATGGTTAGTCTACTTCAGTCAATTCAGAAGTACCTGATTTAAATTTCTGGGCTGTAAGCAGCTAACTCCTACTTACTGTCAGTGTTGAAGACACTGATATTGCTGGCTGGTAATTATTGCCAAAATAGGAATAGTACAGTTGTACACAGTCAAATGTTTTTCAACTCTGTATTCACTTCTTTCGCTTTGTTTGGCTGAATAATTCAGTCCATGTTTTATCTATTTTGTTAGAATCAGCAAGTACTACCTAGTAAAAGTAAATAAGCAATTAGGTAGTCCTCAAATGTGTGAAATGGCTAAGTGGGAATGTGGATTCTGTTTTAGCGTAACTATGAGTAATTGCATTGTTTGATTGTGTTGTCATTCAACTAGTCCAGTGGCAATTATTTAATTTAATATAATTTTAACTGGCTATGAACTTTCAAACTTGGTGTTGAGCTTAGCTATCCAGTCCTAGCATAGATTTCACTTTAAAGAACTCACAGTAACATGGGACAAGTCTGTGCTATAGAATAGTAGGAAATACCACCTGATTTGCCTCTGTATCTATCTGCCCCAGACACCCCCAGCGAAGACTTTGTATTTAGGTGCAAACAAGCAGGCTGAAACTGAAGGGAATTGGATGTTTCTGCCTACAGAAGAAAAGAAGAAACTGGAGTAGGGAGAAAAGTAGGCAGCCAAGATCTTGAGAATCTCATCAGCAAGTGCTCCTTATTCATCTTCACATTTCTAATGTTTGTCTCAGGGAACCATGTCTCCTTGGGAATCTCCCCTAACACTGCTTGCAAGGTGATGAGAAATACATCTGACTTCCCTGAGCCCCCCCAGGGCAGCACTTGCACAACAACTGGTTTGAGACAGATCCATGGCTGACACATGGCTGTGGATTCAGAGCAACATCATTCTTTCCTGATGTGTATCTCACTGCTAGCTACCCTACTCCTGTGATGTGCTATTTAGTTTAGTGCTTTAACAATCTGTTTACATCAGATGGGGTTAAAACCTTTGATAAAATCTTATAAAACCTTTTAAAGACAGGGTCTTTTTCTTCCCTTTTGTGCAATGTTGCACTTCCCTGGGAGTTTCCAGCAAGCCAGGCCTCTGCACATATGGTGCCTATGTATATGAAATCAAGGAGCAAAAAAAACCCCTTAAACACCCTCTTTTGAAAAGCACTGAAATGCTCTATCGGTAGCCTCAGCATCCGCCCCCCGCAGCAGCCTGGTGGAGGGCATGCCCTCACTGTGTGTAAATGAAGCACATTCAATTCAGAGTGACCTGCCCTGGTTTTCTGCTCCACTCCCTTGGCTGGGCACTGTCTGCTCATGGAGGTGGAGGTCACCCACCCCCCCAGGCCCTTGGTGTGGTGCAGAACAAGGAGGGTCATTCACCCACTCCTTGGGCTGACTTATGTTTCTCAAAGATCAGGATGCAAAGTGATTTACATTCCTAAGGAGCAAGTCATGTTTTCTGAAATGAGGATGTGGGCTTCTAGCTCGGGAGCAACTTTAAGAAAAGGCCAAATTTGTGTAGCTTCTGAGAAAGGGGAAGCATTTCACTGGGACAATGCGAGGGAAGCCATTACAGATTCCCAAGCAAGTCTTCATAGTGGCAAAAAGTTGACCTGTGACAGGCATTAGCACAAACTGACTACAGAAATAAACCTCTTTGACTGTGTTTGCTCTGCCAGAAAATGGTCATATTTTAGGCATTAAATCTGCCCAGATGATCTAATTAAGTAGCTGTGTGTTCTTCTAGATGTCCTGGTCCTTTGTTCTGTGTTTGTTGTTCTCAGTTGCCATATTCTTTGCAGACTGTGTATTGGAACTGCAACCTACCTGCCATGCTTTGGAGCAGTGCACAAATTTTAATGACATTAAAACATATATTCTTGTCCTCCACAGATGAAGCACATTAATATTAAAATGTTAATATATTGATATTTAAATCTAACTACAGTAAAAAGTCACCATTTTTTATCTGTCTGGTTTCAGTATCTATTGTAGACGCAACCATTTTCCTGCCACAAATTTTCTCCTCCAGTATTATCTGACGATTCAACAAACATCTCTTGCATTTGTCCCTTCACTGGGTTTTCTAAGGTGCTAAACCAAATCAAACATTTGTCACATTTCCAGCTTTCCAGTAATTTTGGATGTACCTGCATTCTGGATTATCCTTTCTTCCCATGCTTAATGAGAGTCAAATTCCTCACTGAGCAGCATGTAAAAGCTTAATCTGCTCTCCCAGTGCTACCAAATCCTGGTAGAAAGGATCTTCTGTTTCAAGTGATTACTTAAACTCATGTGATTGATGAAACCTTCCTCAGGCTTTACATCTTGGTGATTTTTTTTAACAGCAGTAATGCAACAGCAATTTTGTTTTCATTCATGCTGAGCTCACCCCCTAATTATTCTTGTTATAAAATACTCCAGGAGTTGTTCAAGTCATCTTCTAAACTCCTTTTAGAGCTGGGAGTCCTTACTGAAACCTTAATTGCTCAAGCAGAGATTCTTTGACAAGGTTAATACACAAAAATAAACAAGGTTAATCTTGTTTGAGTGCTGGCATTGTTCTGCATTTCTTACACTTGTTTTCTCTTTTCCAAATAATGAGCTAAATTAAATGACAAACTGTGCACTGAAGTGGCAGGAATGTTTCCAGTTTGCCCACAGGCAGTAGATTCTGCCCAGCAATATGTAGTCTGGTGGGAAAAGAATAAAAGGCATGATTTGCTTTCAGAAGCATACTGTAATAGTGACATAGTTAGTGAAAATCACAGGATTTTGCTGCCTATGTAGCTTATTTCCTTATCAAAAGATTCTTTCTAGTCTTGACACAAAAATAACACTTTGGTATGTTGCAAAACACTATAGAATCATAGAATGGTTTGGGTTGGAAAGGACCTTAAGATCATCTAGTTCCAACCCCCCTGCCATGAGCAGGGACACCTCGCACTAAACTATGTCGCCCAAGGCTCTGTCCAGCCTGACCTTGAACATCGCCAGGGATGGAGCATTCACAACTTCCTTGGGCAACTCATTCCGGTGCCTCACCACCCCCACTGTGAAGAACTTCTTCCTTATATCTAATCTAAACTTCCCCTGTTTAAGTTTAAAGCCATTACCCCTTGCCCTACCACTACAGTCCCTAATGAAGAGTCTCTCCCCAGCATCCTTATAGGCCTCCTTCAGATATTGGAAGGCTGCTCTGAGGTCTCCACGCAGCTTCTCTTCTCCAGGCTGAACAGCCCCAACTTTCTCAGCCTGTCTTCATACAGGAGATGCTCCAGTCCCTGATCATCCTCGTGGCCTCCTCTCGGCTTGCTCCATGTCTATAGAAGTTTTATTTATATCAGGTTTTAGCCAGCAGTTCTTTCACAGACTAAGAGATGGTGTTGCAAAATTGCTGAAACATTATGACTTACCATATGCAGCCCAGCTAATGAGTGCAGTACAACAGACTCTGAAAATTGCAAACCTTCTTATAAGATTGTGGGTTACTTTTAGCTTTACTGATTCAACAGCTGTTTGATCTCAGGGTGCAATGTTCCCTGGTTCAGTATCCTTGCAAAGAACTTGCATACTCTTTTATAGTCCTGACTTATGAGATGAAAACAAAGGCCATCAGACATATCTTTAAAGTCAGATTACTGGAATCCTTCAAGTTTCACAGGCGCCTGCCTTTTTCAGATTTGATCCTGGAAGCTGATCTGTATGGGCACAGAGTTAGTGATGTGTTGTTAGATGTGCTTTGCCAAAGAATAAATGATAGGATGCTTCTCTAATGTCTCTTCCAATCCAAACCATTCTGTAATTTTATGATTCTAGAGGAAAGGCAAAATTATAAATAAGTAAGCAGAGAACTAATTCTCATTCTGAGATGAGAAAGAAAACTTACAGTTTTGAATTTTAATATAATTTCATGGCAGCTTAGCTGTTTCTTAATGTAGCATGTTATCTTTTTAATGCCAAAGTATAGTCATCAGAAAAGGTTTCTCTGTAAAGAAGGTGGCAGGGCAGACTTAGTGAGAGTGCAGGCAAGGGGCCAATGAGCAAGAATCCCACCTAGAGTGCTGCAGCCAACAGGGAAAAGAGGAAATCCATTCTAACCCATTTCAGCAGCTCCTGTGTTAGCCGTGTTATGCCAGCAGTGATATCCAAACTTGCAAGCTGTGCCAGTGCTGCCTGGTGCAGCACCCATGATACATGTGTATTTGCAACCTGAATGTCTTATACCTCTACATTTACCCTGGCATTTTGTACACAATTGTCTGAAATCAAAGGCACTGTATATCCTATGAAGGCATTAGGTTGCAGGCTTTATTCTCTTCTGTCTTCGTCTGGACAAAACAGTCATTTTTAGTTACTTCTTGTGACACAGTAATGGAGATTTCTGTGTCATTAAGCACAATGTCAGTCACAGTGGGATGTCAGCTTAAAATGATGTAGGCCAAATCCTTGCTATACCAGCATTTTGAATTTGCAAAAATAATAGTTAAACCAGTTATTTTTGAAAGTTCAAACCAGAAAGTTACTCCGAATGCATGCTAATTGTAACTGACTTCTCTCCATAGTCTAATGTCTGTTGCAGGTTTTACTTCATAGGATTGCTGATGTCAAAATCACCTAAAACTGTTAGACTGAAAATCTGAAACTAATTAAGATACAGTTCAATACCTGATACTTCGTACCTTCATTATGTTGCTGTTTGAACTCACTTCATATATGATGATTTTTCTATGAAGCACTTAACCACTTTATGCATCTGTTAAAAAATTTAGAATGGAAAATTTCAAGGTGTGTCTTGTGTGAAAAAACCCAATAATAAATTCCTGCTGCTTCAGCACATTATTTTAACAAATATATTGAGTGGAAAGGCTGGCTGAAGATTTAACATGCTGCTTAAATTCTTACCACCATTATTTTCTGAACTTTCAAATAAAAGCAATGCAATATGTATGGATGGATTTCGAAATATCCATTGTTGGTTCAGGTGTTCAAATTAAGCTCTCCCTTCAATCAAAGCTTGGCACTTAATCCAAACTTCAAAACATGAACTAAAAGAGTTTTTTCTCTCCTTTTAAAAAAGTGTATATATATATTTTGTCACATCACAAAATACTTTACGTAATGCAAATAAAACCTATTTTACCTCACCCTAGGGCAACTTCCACTCTGTAGTAAAAGTTTCTTTATTATACGAAAAGCACAGTGAAAACTGTTATACAGCTGAAATCCTGAAATGACGCGTGGATTCCCAGCACAAGTTTTGTGACTTTCACAGCAATAATTATAGTTCGTTAAGACTTTCCCTTGTATGTAAAAGAACTGCACACAAAGCTGTTTAAGGTAAGCTCCAACAAGGCAACCACAGAGCCTAGAAAGGAGAGGATAGTATTCACCATGGGCTTAGATTGCAAGATAAGAATGTTTTTGAAGAACATTTTGTTTGCAGATTCAGAGTTCCCACTGACAGTGAGCACTGACCTGGTTCAAATTCAGGTTCCCAAGGTAATACTGCCATTGCCACTTCTACTTTGTAGATCAGTGTTTCACAGGGTAAGTAATTCCCATCCAGAAGACCAGAGGCTAGCCAAGTAAATCCAAAATTTAAACAGTGAGGTCAGAATGGCTTGACTCTATGGACTTGAAATTAAAACTTGGCAGGAAACTGTTTTTCCATCCCGGAATCCTTTTATTTTTAAATATTTCAGCATATTCCTTTTCTACAGTGGGATGAAAGAAAGAGCGTTTGAAGATATTCTGAGAAAAAGAGAGGAAAACACTCCTCTCCATGCTTGTTATTAAATCTCCTGCTTATAAGGCCTCTTTACCTGCAGAATGCTTCCTCCTCTTTTGGACACTGTCATGCCTGGAGAAGGGCACCTGTGTGTTCAGGAGGAAAAAAGAAGATTTGCTCCACATTTCTCCCCAGTGAAAATCACTTCCTCATCTTTCATGTCTGCTGAACAGAAAACTCTGGCTCCCAGGAGTGCTTTCTGTGTATTTACCATGCCGGAGTTCCTGACTGAATCCAGACACAAATGTGAGCGTGTCACTCTTACAAATAACTATCATTTGTTTCTGGTGGATGCAGTCTGTGTGTGGGAAATATATCATTTTACTAACATGGGTTTAATATTTGGTCTTCATCAGCCTCTGCCTGTTTAATATGCCAGGACTATCTCAAAAGACTGGTATTTTAAAAACAGTCTCCCCCCACCTAAATAATTCTTTGTATAATTTGACCTGGTTTAGTTTCATTCCTTAAAAAATGAATAAAGATGATCATCCTTTCTAGCTCCAGAGATTATATGGTTGTATTTCCCATTTTTCCCTGTTCAAAAGTATTTTGTTCTCTTATTCGTTGGGTATAAAAAAATCTGTAATCTACAAATGTTTCTCAGCTTTAAATTTGATCTTCAAATCTGTGAGTGCACCGATGAAGAAAACTGTTTGCAAAATCTTCGTCAAATTCTCTAGAGTATTGAAAAAGGCCAAAATTCCATATATTCCACAGATAGCATTAAAACTCTCTAGGTGCCTTGTAACAGCAGACAGCAGAGTTTCAAAGTAGCATTTTTGTTAGATATATGTTTATCAGAAGGACAGAAGTCATGAGTTTTTGAAGAAAATCAGAAAACAAATGAGAATAAAAGTTTTGTTTCATCATCTCAGTTTTTCTGCATGTTTTAATCGTAGATACTAAAAATCCTCTGACTTTATAGTGAAAGCAAAAAGTGGTGGGATATGAAAATTTGAAAATTCCTTCGTGACACTTCATAAAACTACTCACATATAAAATTTGGTCCAACTTGCAGTACAGAAATTTCTTCTTTTTTTTTTTCCACAAAATAAGTGATTTTGTATTGGTATAGTCAATCACAATTTTTTGCATGATTCATTGCAAAAAACTGATCTTTATTTAAAATTTTAAATGAAATTAAAAAATATTCAGCACTCATTTAACTAGTTAACCTCCAGATGGTAGTAGTTCAAGCCAAACATCTGTAGGTCTTTTAATTCAAATTTTACCTTCTTTTTTGTAGCTTGCAGAAGTATTCCATTGCAGTTAAAATCAGAGAAAATACAGGGCTATGGGGGAGACAAGTGTTGTGCTAGACCTGAGCCACAAGCTGTATCAATTGCCCACAGTTACTCCTCTAACCTAGTCCTCCTAAAGCCACAAATGGATCTGCTGTAAAATTTAGGGCTCTGAATCCATGATTTAGAGGGCAGAACAGGCTCTGACCTGCTTTGCATTTACATTTTATGTATTTGAAGGCAGTTAATGCATTTCAGCTGCTCTTCCTTTTCTCTGGAACTAGCAACCTCTTTTTACTTTATTTGTGTGATCAGTTGCTCTTCTGTGTGAATTCCTTAGGGCTCTAAGCTGGTTTGTCCTGCCACTCCTCCCAGCTAGTGGCAATTTAATACAGTGATTTACACAGAACAATGTAATCGGTTATATCCTGCTGGCCAAATCACTCATGAAAATGTCGGCTCAGTCCCTGTTTAGGGTACATTGTCTGGGAGTCCTGCTTGATTCTTCCTTGCAGTGAAAAACTGAGACCTACATGGTCTGGTTTCTGCCAGTTTAGCAGCCACTTCATTGTTGTTTCATCCAGAAAATGTTTCTTTACTTAACTGCTGAGAAAGCTTGGTAAGAACAGTTTTGACACTGTTCTATGTAAATCAATATAAATGACATTTGCAGCTTCTCTCCACCCACAATGCCTGTTATTGTTGTAAAGAAAACTGGAGTGGTTTCATGTGATTTGTTTTCAACAGTTCCATGTTGCCTGTAATTTATTGCCTACTTATGTTGGGGACAGTTGTTTATTTGTCCTTTTATTTATTTTTTTTTTAATAACCGGAATGAAGCTGACTGAGTTCTCTTTTCCTTTTTTTAATCTTTTCCTCCCAGCTAAAGTATTGCATTTCTGCTTTTTCCAGTGTTTGGACACCCCATTCTATCCATTAGACATTTTCACCATGTCAGAGGTGTTAGCTCTGCAGCTGAACCACCTCTCTACCTAATGTGAATTTCACCAGACCACTGCATTTAAAAATCAAGTATTTGCTCCTTATGCTAACCAAAAACCCACCCCAAAATCCATAATGCACTAATAACAACTTGTATCACTTGGACTGTGAGACCAATGACTCTGGTGTCAGCTCTGGTTTGGCTTCCACATGTAGGGTCCATGCCTCGGTGACTTGCATAACCCCTCATTCTCTCTCATTAGAATGTCTGCTGCTGTCAAGCTCTGTATAAAAGACTCTAGCTTTATCTCTGGTTATCTCTGGTATATTACATCTGTAGTTAAGAGATCAGGCAGGTTGGGGATTGCTTTTTTTTCCAAATCTGATGAAAATCCAAAGAAAAGTAAAGAAATACAATACTTCTCCATTAAGTGATGTCAATAATGAACTTCAAAGAGTTTCAGCTGTTGCAACCGTATGTATATAAATAGGGTAAAAATCAGAAGCAGGTTGCATCTTCAGTAAAGGTGAAGATCATCTCCTGCTTAAGGGTACATCTTTGGCCTTGAACAGAAAGGGTCTGAGGGATGTTGTGTATAGATATCCCCAGTAAAGCAGTACTCCCCAAGTTCTTGTTGTTGGGCAGAGCATTTCAGTCTTTCTCAGAGCCATGAGCTGATGACAGATTTTTGGGTTTTGTACAAATGTTATTCTTCTAGGTCATTTCTGCAAGGCCTCTGCAGCATTTTCTGTCTGCAGTGAGTGAAGGGGGATGCTGAGAGCATGAAAGATAAGCGAACTTAGCAAGTGCAGGGAGAGGAAACCGTACTTCCTCCAAACCATTCTCAGTACTGTTTCTAAGCTGTTTACTTCCTATTTTGATACCTACAGCAACAAGAGACAAGGTTTCCAAACAGACTTTGATTGGCCTTGGGCACTGTTTAGCCTCACTTCCTTTCAGGAAGCAATTGTGATAAGGTCTGGGACTTTGTTCTGCGAGTTTTTTCCATCCATAATGTTGGGAACACAGTAGTCTATTTTTCTGCTAGTTTATGAAGAAGTTTTGAGACTCCTTAGTGATTTTAAGAGGGTTTTGTGTGTTAAAAACTGAGGTTTCAATAAATGCAGTACATATTTTATTTGACAGTCTGTATTTTCTGGTAAGAGCATCATTTTATCATGATTGGCAATGCACAGACAAGACCTAGCACTCCAATACACAGTTCCCGGGGTCCAGCTTGTGCTGGTGTTTCAGCTGACCTGAAGACACCTGAGTCATAAATATTTTAAGCTCTTCTTATGGCTGTTTCTGTCCTTCTGTGCAGGTGGCTTTTGTGTGTGACCTGAAGAGTGGCTTCTTAAGCTACAGAATCTTTCCCAGCCAAAGATGAAGGAAAGCTTGCCTGCAGGCAAGCAAAAGTAGTTGGTAATTCCTCTTTTCAGTGGGTTGTCTATCCAGCTATACTTGCAACTAAAAAAAACAGTCCCTGATAGTAGTAGAACAAAAGGCAGGAATAAATACACAGTGCAGAAATACACAGGACATACCCTCCACAGTGTTCTACTCTAGTGCTTTAGCCAAGATGTGGGATGGCCATATTTAAGGGTAAGGTGGTACTTTTATTTACCTTTCTTGACTGTTTTGCCAGCAAGATTGCCTACCACCATTAGATATGGACATATGATATTCACTAATACTTCTTACTCTTTCCTCTTTCCTGGCACTAGTATTGTTGAGCAGGTAATGGGGAAGAGAAAAAAATCATTGATGAAAGGCAAAGTTTCTCCCAGGCTTCTGACAAAGCCTTGAGGTATCTGTGATGCTTGAAGAAAGCTTTCTAACCCTCTTGCTGTCTTGTATGATAGACTCAAAATACATTTCTGGATTTATATCCTATCAGTG
Organism: Nestor notabilis; assembly: GCF_000696875.1. Classification (NCBI taxonomy): domain Eukaryota; kingdom Metazoa; phylum Chordata; class Aves; order Psittaciformes; family Psittacidae; genus Nestor; species Nestor notabilis. The sequence continues at coordinate 85,223 of NW_009923233.1, forward strand.
TGCTAGTTGTGCAGCACTTTTTTTCTGGTTTCTCCCGTGTTTTGTAACTCTCACCCACCAGTTGATGATAGTATTTTGATATTTGCTTTGTATTTGCCTGTGATTCACTGTAAAATACATATTCATACATTGCCTTTTTACAGTTCTGTTGATGATGCCAGGCTGGTGCCTTTTGTGTGTACAGTAATTCTGTTCCATTTCTCAATGGTCTTTGAAAATGACTGCCTGGGACAGAATCTGGCTATTCCTTCCGACTGCATAACATCTGGGTACGTTAAACAGCAGGTGCTATTGCCATTCCTTACCTTCCTTTCTTCAGATCCTTGTGTACTATCCTGGAAGACTGCACTCGGTACACACATTTCCATGGAAAGCTGTCCAGCATTTTCAATCTTCTTTTTTACTCTGATCATAATCCTGCAACTTTTTTGAGCTGCTGGATTCTTGCAGGCTGTTTTTGTTTCTCTGCAAGAACCAGAAATCTTCACACCATCTTAATGTGAGGAAAACACATTTTGGAGGAGGTACGCTAGCAGGCTTGCTCTGTAGTTGATGGGTTGCCAGCATCTTTTGGCTCCATTTGGAATGTGTGAGAAATGGTGTGACTCTCTATTTGAATGGTTAGAAACTATAATGGTCTCCTGCGGTTTAATAAATGAATAGGAAAATGTCAGGGTAATTTTAATGAACATTATAAATTACACATGGGAGGTAATCTAAAAAATGTACAAATAATTGAAAGCGGGGGGGTGGTGGTGGTGGTGTTATTTGTTCTTTCCTTTGCCAGCTGCACTACAAAAATGGAAGTTGTAGGTACACCTGGGACTCTGATTTATTTATCTGAGGAAGGAAAAGGAAGAAAATACATGTGTGTGTATATACGTATGTGCATTTGTAATTTCATTTCAGCAAAGTGGTTGTCGAAATACTGTTTCAAAACAAACCTGAAGAAGTTTTCTTTAGAGATCATGGAAGACTGTATTAAAGAAGGGTGTTAATTGAATGGGCACTCAGCTGATTAAGAATGCAGATTTCCATTAATCATTTGAGCTCGCTTTCCACCCTGGAGCTGTACCCACAGGTGTGACAGTGGGAAGCCCAAGAAGGGCACAGTTTATGTGATGGCGAAGGTGGGATTTGGGCCTTTTAATGAGCAAGATTTTGCCGGAGGCTAGAAGAAGTAGCTGCAAAACACCTGATCTATGAAGCATGGTTTGGACTATCAGTACTGGCAGTGCTGGCAGTGCAACAGTGGGTATTGTATGAAAGCAAGATGAGATCATCACTCCCACCTTTCCAAAGACCAGTTGTCTTGAAGAAGCTGTTCAAATAATTAAAACTGTATATATCTACAAAAAAGAGAAAAAATCAAACCACAAACCAAAAACCCAAACCTGATGGTGGTTAGGAAACTCGTATGTCGTGTTTCCTGACTTCTTTCTTTTCTGGTAGGTACCAAAAAACCACAAGCTTTGTTGCTTGTTGCTGCACAAGTCTGTGACCTACGGACAGAATTAGGAATACAGAGGCTGGTGAGTAGGATCATATCTTTTCAGCTGAAATCTGATAATTAGCCCTATAGTTTCTTAGCTAAGTACAACATAGGTACTGCTCCATCCCTCATTTCATGTGCTGCAGAGGCAAAGGGTGTAATTCCAGAACTTAAAATCTTGTCTTAACTTGCCTGGTAGAGGACAAATCCGGTCTCAATACAAATAAGAAGCACACCCTGTGCGGTAATATTTTTACATGTATTTTAATTTGTAATCATGTCCATCCAAATCCCTGCTGTGTTTCTAATTTAAAACATTTCATAAACAATGTGATCCCAACAAATCAAACTATTATTCCCACTACCTCCTACAGACAAATGGCCACCCAGATATTGAATAAAATCAGAAACAGCACATTAAGCAAGTACTTTTTGCATTATTTTGTTTTAAATCTTCCAGATCAGGCTCTGATGGAGGACAAAAGCCTTGCATTTGAGCCAAGAGTAATGATGGGTTAAAGCAAACCCTTTAACTTAGGTGTGTTCAAGTCTAAGCAGAATTGTGGATTGCAGTCAGCTTCTTCACTACATAGAGAACTGGACTGTCTTCCGTAGCAGATTGTGAAGAGGCACTAATTCTGATAATTGCGTTAAGATATGACAAATATGATTGCAAAGGAACCAATGACATTTTCTTCAGGTGTATAAAATAGTAAAGGTTTCTGTAATGAGTTGGAGTGTGGTTTATAGCATTGTCCTCGGTGCTTCTATTCTGATTTTTCTCTCCTTTTTTGGTAGATTCTGACCACTTCATGATGCACAAGGAATAAAATGATTCAACTATTTTGCAGGGCTCATTTGGAACATGTGAGGACTCAGTTCTTCCTTTATCATATTCAGACTAAACATTTAATATAAGCCACATACTATTCCTACTTGGCAGTTTTAGTAAGGGAAGCTGGTTTACAATGTCATACTTACATCTTATAAAAACATAAATGAAGTTAAATCTTGTGAGGCTTGATGAACTGTGCCTCATTTGTTTATTTTGTCTAATGTAAGTTCCTGGATGTTTTTTTGTTTCTTAGCTTTATAGAAAAAAGCACTTCAACTAATTTTTCTATAAAAAGATTTTACAATTCTTGCATCATTTTATATCTTTGTAATTGGCTAAGACTATCTGAAAATTCAAAGCAGCTGAGGGAACAGACTTGCAGCCAGAAGAACTAGTGATGAGACTGTGGTTCCCTTCTGAGGCATGTTGAATAACCATGATAATTAACTTTGTATTTCACAAATTTTTCATTCTTTCTTTATTTTTTTGTTTTTAAGCCTACGAGCACTGTGGGGGAATAGCAATCACCTTGAAGACATGAGCACTGAAATTCAGCCATGGACGTCAGAATGGGAGATGGGATGTCTTCATCATTCCTTTCTCAGTGCCAGAGGACTAAGTGTACGTTTTGCCCAGAGGTCTTGGGGAGAACTTCCCTTCTTACCAAGTTCTCCACAGAGTCTTCTACGCAATGAGGTTTGGCTCTGCACTCCTCCTGCTGGAAACATGCCCCCAGAACTAGAAAATCCTGAGACATTGTCTGCCAGTGCCCTTTGCATCACCCAGACTGCATCCTACAAGCCCTTTCCTGCCATTGGGGTGATGTCTGCTGGATGCTCTGTGTGATCCGTCCAAGTAAACTATTACTCTATGGTGCATGGTGAGGAGTTGGCCCCCTCCATAGTGGGAGGAAGACTGAGAGGTGCAGTGTACAGCTCAGTGAGGTCTGGACGCTCTCCTATGTGGTTACTGCAGAGTAGCCAGTGTGGGATAAGCTGATGATTCCTTGGGTGGGTGTTGAATCTGGGTGGCTTGCATGAATCTGCCCTGTGCTGCTGGGTAATTCTGGGGGAGAAGGAGAGGGGATACAGCATAATGGGCAGAAAATGTCTAATTGAGGAACATAAAGTGGAGATTGGGCAGGTTCATATGGGGAAGACAGACTGTCCAAATACAGTTTTAGAAAGAGTACGGACATGTATATATGTATATATATTCTAATGCACAACACATATTGAGTTTTAAAACCTTGTATAGGGGGTGATTTAATACTTCCCTTTTGAATCTGGTTTGGAGCTCAATTTCTCATGCCTGGATTCTCTTCACTGTGTGTTGCAGCACTATTAACTCTGCTAGTGCTGGAGAGATCTTGGGAGAGAGACTGGAAAACTTGCACACCAAGTCTCTGCAGAGCCTTTTGGGGCCAGGAGTGAGCATGTTGTGTTCCCTCATCACTCCATGTACCCACATCCTCCTACCCCCAAAGTGTAGGATGGAATGAGTTAGGAAGGCATGATTTACACTGTAAAGACACTAAACTCTCTCTGGTAGAAAGAAATCACAGAATCATAGAATCACAGAATGGTTTGGGTTGAAGGGACCTTAAAGCTCATCTAGTTCCAACCACCTGCCACAGGCAGGGAGAGCTGCCCCCACGGTTGTCCCAACACCC
>NW_009923233.1:89241-89603 GCF_000696875.1 Nestor notabilis
GCCCGGGGATGAGCCAGCCACAGCTTCTCTGGGCGTCCTGTGCCAGCACCTCAGCACCCTCACAGGGGAGAAACCATCAGTATTGAATTGTGTAAGAAACAGTGTGCATATATGTATGGTTTCATTGGCTAAAGCAAACAACAGTCCTCAACTCACCTGATTTAGAGAAGACCTTTTCAAACATAAGTGTCTCTATTAACTTTCATTCATTCATTTTTATCAAATGAGCCATAAATTTTGAAGTCATTAGGACTGTGACATTCTTTGTGCTTGTATTAGACCAGTTAAAGCTTCTTTATTATTTTTTTCTTCATTTCTTATGAAGACTTACAGTAAGATATGGATAATATATGTCAGCAGGA
>NW_009923233.1:89623-91827 GCF_000696875.1 Nestor notabilis
CAGGTCATATTGAAACATCCTGGGCAAAAGGGAATCATGTGGGGTGCTGAATCAAGACTGTTGCCTTCAGAGGTAATCATCACAAGATGAACTTCTATATCAGACATTCTCCCATACCATGACATGTCAAAACCCCACAATACAAAAGTGAAGACCCAACAGAAAAAGACTTAAAGATACAATTCCAGTGTGATTTTGGAAGAGAACAGAAGCAATCTGGACTATTCAAAGGAACTGCTCTGAAGAGCTTGCCTGTTTTTTACCACAGCAGAGCAGAAGTATATGAGCCTATGGCAGGGAATTAAAGGAATGTTCAGTAATAAGTGAGACTCAGTATAAATAATGAAGGGGTGTAAAGAATGTATATGACTGGAATGTCCAACCATAGAAGATTAAAAAAAAAAAAAACCAACAAGAAAATAAAAGCCAACACAAATTGTGCAGGGAGTACGTTCTTGGCACCATCTTATAGAGGGGAAGTTAGGAAAGGAAAACCATGACATGATTAGGAGGGTAGGTAGGTAAAGGGGAATGTAGGTATTGAAAATAAAAATTTTTAAGGATATGAGCTAAGAAATGTACACAAGAGCTACAGGAAGAAAGAAACATTCAGAGTCAAATTTCTCTTCCAACTGGAGAATTATACAGTATTCTTCTGGCTCCAAGTGGGCATTGCATCAAAAATCTTAATAGGAGAGACTGTGTTTTCAGCATGTGCTTTATAGGTAGTTGAGCATGTTCTTCTTGGTTTAATAATGGCCATGACAGGTTCACTGATGGTTTGAAACAATCCAGAATTTGTAATTTCATTCTAGAACTGCTGGGTTAAAATAATCTCCAATAAAGGCATGGGGAACACGTATTTGGCTTTTGCAAAGTGGATAAGGGGAAGCATGCTAGGAGTCCTCCTCTCATTATGTATGTTACGGGGCCAGGATAGTTGTGGCTCATCCACTTTCTTTCATGTGGCAATTTGTCTGAGCAGGATCTGGACAGGCTCACAGATTGCCTGTTGCCAGTCAGCTGTAAAGACTGTGTGCACTGTCCCAGCAACTGCCTGCAAGGGATTCAGAAAGGCCAAAGTGCTTTGGCATTGCGCCTGTGCCTGAGGCACATCTTAAATGTCTCTTTTCTTAGAAAATTTGTTTGCATGGAATTCAGCTTTTCCCTGGAGCGGGATTCCCGGATTTCACAGGCACAAGTGAGGACAGTGGTGAAGCATGGCCGTGGGCTGCCATGGGTGTAACAGTCCAGCCACCACTACATGTTTTTAGTTTAGATATTTGTAACCTGTCACTTTGTTTCCTGGGCCAGACAATGGGAATAGTTCTGCACCACTGGAACTCGCATAGCTATGCAAAAGATATAAACCCCAATATACACTACCTTTATGAACTAAACCAGTGTATTTGCAGTGTTTCAGCAAAATATTCTCTTTGGCACAAATAGTGCCAGATTACAAAAGTGTTTAGGAGCTGCAGGTTGTAGATAAACACCAACTGGGATTTCAACAGTGCTGATGTTGGCCAGATGCCTAAAACCCAAATGGCTTAAATTGCTAATGACTTTTGTTATATGGGCCACAGGGCTTTTAAAGATCCATACACACAGTAGGAAAGAGTTTCCTGAGTCTATATGCTGCTGTTCAAGGTATACCAGCTCCTGGGCAGAAATTGCAGCTTCAAGTAAGTGCAGCTGAATGGAAGTTATAATACATATATGCAGGTAGAGTTTGCACAGGGTGTACTCCATAGATTCTGTGACTTGCTAACTACTAGCTTTGTTTTGCTAGAAGTTGTATTAGAAATGCAAAAGCCAAACCAGAACCCGAAAAGAGGAACAGCTGTAAGGCATAGAAAGCAATTGCAAAACCAGACTGAGATTCACCATTTGATTTTGAATGCTGGGAGAGAGTGCATGGGGAAAATAAGCTACCAGATTGCAACTGGCTAAATTCTAAGGTGATTTTTCATACACAGGTAAATCCTGTTGTCTAAATTGTTTTTACCAGTACCAAAGTCTAGTTCTTTTTTTTAAAATAAATATCCCCCTCTTCCTGCCCACTGTTCATGGAAAGCTTAATGGGAATCAGTTCTGGAGTTGAATGTGTTCTGCAGTGCAAATGCAGGCACAAGGCTCTGTACCAAGGAGAGCCTGTATCTGCTTAAACACTGCCATGTGCTGTCTTTTTATTTTCACTCTTT
>NW_009923233.1:91858-122732 GCF_000696875.1 Nestor notabilis
ATGTGCCACCTCATGTCTCAGCAGAAAGAACTCCTTTGGTTTGTTTTCCTTTTGTTTTTAGTTTGCTGTTATCATAGATTACCTCAATGGGTGAAAAAGTGAGTTTTTCTTTCAAGGGCTGTGTTGGAAAGTTGTCTGTAGGAAGTACTACAGGCCTTGGTGTCCTGCCAGTTCAGCACACTGAAGAGACTGCTTTCTTTTTGATGGGAAATCCTACTTCTTCTTTCCAGAGGGTTGCTTTAACACTTAAACCTTCTAATTTTTTGTTTTTGTTTTTGTTTTTGTTTTTTTTTAAATAAATTTGAAGGTCTGAATTATATCCTTGTGGTTAGGAAAAAGACTTTTTACTAGGGAAGCAGCTTATTATGATCTTAGGTAAAATGCCAACTGCAATAAAAAGTACTTTCAAGTGTCATTTATATATTAAGCAAGATTTAAAGAGACACTAAAAAGTATCTGGCTGTGTTTGCCAAAATCTATATAAGCTTTTCATTCTCAGAGATAGTGAGGTAAAATGTAGCTTGTCTCTTTCAGACTAGTGGCCTGATTTTTGCAGTCAATACATACTCAGTGGGAGTTTTTTCAAGTAAGCATGATAAGCTTGGGCTCTAAAATCAGACCTGATTATGCTCCAGAGTTTTTACTAATTTGTCTCCAGTGCAGAAGCTGGATCACGATGAGCAAACTTCATAACAGCTTTCCTCCATTTTTCCCAAGGAGTTCACAAGGTGTTGTTTTTTCCAAGAAGGGTAGGTGTGAGGGAAATGAATGAAAACCAAGGAAAGCCTGGGGATCCAGAAGTGTGTCTACAGGGAACACATATTGTTTCCCCATTAGCCCCATGGAGGCAATAGAAGAAAATAAAGATTAAGGCTTGTTTGCTTCACTCCTGTTGCAAAACATCTTTTTAAATAATGACTGTGGGCCAGTCATTGCTACACAGAGTTTCTGGTGTTGCGCTGCAGGAGCAAATGCTGAGGATGTTCATTTCCCATTCTCTGGAGACTGGCAATGAGCCCTGCTGCCTTAAATCAAGAAGCTGTATCACAAAACAATTAAAAATCTCTGAAATATCTCTTTTCAGCCTTTCTTTACCTTACAGCAAGTCTCTTTCTACAAAACTCTGTCCCGATTTTCATTGCACTGTCCTGCTGCTGTTGCTTGAACGTCACAAGTGTTGATCAAGCCAGAAGCTTCCCCTTTAACTTTTCTTCTGAGTCTGAGCCTGAAGCAGAAGAAACAATGACATTTTAAACCAGTGAATTTCCTTTTTAATGACTTCTACTATTTATTATACAAAAAATTGGATAAATCAGGAGGAAGCTAAGAAACCTGCATGCTAACCAGCACTATTTGCAGTCTGAACAAATCATGTGTCAAGCTATGTTTATTTATTAAGAAGAAAATAAATTATTCTTTGCCATTCTGTTGTCTAACGCAGTCTTGTGAAAGATGGTGAAGCTTTTGAATGATTTGTAAAGAAGCTGAGCGGGAAGGAACTGGTTTTATCTTTTTCAATCTCAACTTTGCTACCTGTTGGCTCAGCAAGAAGGACTCAAAGAAATAACAGTTCAAGTCCAGAAATGCCAGAAAGGGGGAAGAGGAAGGAAAAGCTGTGGTTTAATTAAATGTTTATTCTTGTTCTCTAACACTCCTCACCCACAAACAGGAAGTTAGTTTAAGTTTGGAAGCAAGAAATTCTCAGACATGGTTTGAGGTCATGACTATATAATGAGACATCTCTTCCTCCACATGCTCCCAGCTCTGGAGTTCACTTCTCCCTTTGGCCTTTACAGACACTAATGGTTTTTTTCTCTGATTTCCCCTGGCAGTTATTCATCCAAAAACCTGCCTGAATTCAAGCTTTGTTCTGTGTTTTGACAATGGCTGTTTTAGGCTGTGCTATGCAGGGAAATACATACAGAGCACTTATCTTTTGGGGACCTTTCTAATTAGAAATCACTTGAGTTCATAAAGCAGCCTTCGAGTGGGTCTGCCTCTAATTAACTGACATCCTGTCCTTTCTTCTTTCACATATAAAGCAATTTTCATTCACCTTTTCTCATACTGATGGAGCACAAGCTCTTTATGCAGGAACACGGTTTTTACCCATTCATCCTCAAGGATTTAACAGAAAGTCAAGGCTCATGCAGGCTGGCACACAGGCACTGCCATGGCACATTATAGAGCCAGCTCAAAACATTTGCAAAGCTGTAGTGAGAATAGGGGCTAATTTCTGCAGAAGCTAAATAATTATTTTTATTTGGTACTTAAATAAGGCAGAATACACAACTCCTATACTTTTGACTGAAAACTGCATTGGCCTTACATTTTCAGCTCTTAGTCTATATGCTAAAACCAGAAAAAGTAGGTCATATTGCATCAAATAGTGGCTGCTGAATGTATATATTCTGTTATTAAAAGAAAATAAAAAAGGGGGAATGAAGAATAGAGAACAGAGACACAAAACACAGAAGAAATGGATTTTTTTTTTTTTTTCATCAAATACTAGTGAAAGTAGTAGCAAATATGGCAGTTGAGGCAAGCAGGATGCTTTTGAAAGTGTTTTATAAATGTGTATCAACGAAGTAGAAGTGAAGTTAGGAAGAAGCAGCTTAACAGGAAAAAAACAGACGGTTTGAAAATCTTTTGTAGCTCTAATTTCTCCAGGTCCCACAGATAGTTAGAAAATTTGTGTTACATTTAATCTGCTGAATAAGACAAGGTGATCATCTGTGCTCTGTCCCTGAAATCATTGAGGGTGCATTTCACCTGTATGTCTCTTGGCTCTGTATCTCTCTGAGTCCCACATAGGATCCCTCTACCCTTGAACATATTTTGCCTGGTTTTCCCTTACATCTCCGAGTGCCTGAAGTGAAGACTATATTATGGGCAATGATGGAGCATTCGCATTGCATGGAACCACAAGTGTGTATTGTGGGCATCCAGGACACAAGGACATTCAGGGTGTTTGAGGTGCAGGGTTCCACAGGAGAGCATAGTGGGACTTTGTTTAGGGGAGGGAGCTACATAAGGTGCAGTTTTACCTGTACGTTTCTCTGGGAGCTGGCATTTGGCCTGGGCTGAGATGTGTTAACAGTGAGTCAGCCTGGGTGATCAGCAGTCTGTCACGCAAGCTCGCTCCCTGACCCATCTTTATGTAGTGATACACACATAGCATAAATATGTTATAATTGCAGAAAAAATGTCATGGGCCGTTTTACTGAATGTCAAAAAATCACTCTGCCAGTGGATTACAACGTGTCTTTTTTGGCAGTCAGTCATGACGGTTCAGAATGAGGACTAAGAATCCAAATGGCTGCTGTTGTACTTATGTCTGTTAGCAGCAAAGGCTTGGCAGATTAAGGGTGAAGTCCTGCTTCATCTACCACACTGTCTTCATCTGGAGCCTGTCCCAGCAGGCCTGAAATATTTAGGAGAAATTTTCCTACTGGCTCCAATAAGGTTTGGACCAGCCCCTTGTGCTTTTGAGTCTCCTCTGCATGAGAGTTACATTTTTTGTTCAATGAGCATATGTTTTGCTAGTCTCAGATGAGTAAAACCATAGCAGAAATGTAGGTTTTGCTACTAGAATAGAGCTTGATAAATATGGACATAGTCAGCCAGTGATCAGTCTTTGTTAGCAAGATGTTCTTCCATACAGTGCTTCTCAAGATGAGAGATAACCCATAGCTCTCCATCAAGTAGATTCTGTGAGCATTCAGGTCAAGTTCATTTTTCACACCTTGAAGCGTGAATGAAAGAAGTATAATTTTCAGCTGATGGAAGCACAATTTAACTCTTGCTATCGTTGTTTAGGAAGGTGTTTCTTTACATGCAGAGTATAGTCTGCCAGCAGTATGAGAACCCTATGAGCTAATGCTGATGCACTTCAGCGTATGCATCCTCTTGTTACCTTTGGCATGAAAATTATTCCAGGAACTGGATTGGAGGCAGGGAGAGGAAGTGCTTTCCTTTGCACGATTGCTATTGCCTGACCGCAGTGTTCTCTGATAACGAGGGATGTTTCAGAGATGGTATCAGATCACCACTGTTGGTAGGACTTCTTCATGATGCCAAAACAAACAAAGCTGAAAAATTGCTAAAATCAACAGGATCTTGCCTTAGTATTGCAGGCAAATGCTTGTCAAAAGGCCAAGTTTGATAATGCTGGAAGTGAAATGCTGAGTTCCCCCCCACAACAAACGAAGCAGTGGAGGTCAAGCATATTTCAGCCCTAAAGGACTCTGTAGGTTAAAGCCTGACAGCTCCTCCTGCTGTGACTACGCTTGGAGCTGCTACTTGTTTTTGTGGTCCACTGAGATCGGGACAGTGACTGTAGAATAAAGGCAAACAAATCTATGGTACGGTCATTGCCAAGTTGCTGGGCTATAAAATGTGAAAAATGAATGCTCCTCCCTGGCTCCTGGGTGAAAGTCAGGGTGGGCAGATTCTGTATACCATCACGGGTCAGCATATAAACCCCTTTTCATGTGAAAGTTGACTACTTGATAAATTGAAACATTAAAGAAATAATGATGACTCTATTTTAACCTCCTTGCCACTGTTCAAATCACTCCCAGTATGGTCATCCAATGTGTCCTGGGTTCAGCTACAGCAGTCATTTTTTCTCCTTCTTAGTAGCTGGTGCAGTGCTGGGCTTAAACCACGACACAATGGAATCACTGCAAGGAAAATTTGGGTTTCGCTCACTGATGCAAAGCATCTTTTTCTAAGAGATTCATGCTGGTTGATGGGGCTTATTCCCATGGTCAGAAAAAGTCTGGCAGACTTGTCCCTAAGAAAACAGAGTTATTCTCCTCAGCCACAAAAGTAAGGTTTTCAAAATTTGACTGAAATAAAGTGAAGCACTTTAGAGTTAAGTTTTGTAGATGATCTTAAGGTCCTTTCCAACCCTAACTATTCTATGATTCTATGATTCTATGATAATCAGACTAAAAAAAGATGCTGACAAGATGTGTATTGTAACTGACAGTTACCATCAGTCACTGCTCAAAAATAAGTAAAGACATTATGACAGAGTAGCAGAAATTGTGTTCTCCCACACCTTATTGTTACTCTAAAAATGAGCTGTCAGTATGAAATGAGAATTTATCTAAAGGCTGCTGCATTGTAATTGCCAAGAAGTGAAAGTCAAACACCCTAAAAACATCAATTTCTGACAGGGTCTTCATGTGACTGGGAGGGTAGAAGGGCTGTGTGTCAGTTGGCTACAGCCTTGTCATATAATGTGGGATCTCAGTGATAACAGTGGAATAATGTCTCCTTTCCTTCCTCTTAAATCCATGCAAGAAGGGTTTTTTGATCCATAGGATTTAACTATGGCCACTTTCTTTAATCAGATCTGAACATCAACAGCATTAAGACCTTCTGTTAATAGGCCCAGAGACCTGTGAATATGGGGAGGCACAGAGAAGGCAAAATGAAAGTGTGATGCTGGGTCCTGGGCTGCCTCTCTCCAGATCATGGGTAAATTGTCAGTTTGCCTCTTGAAAGATATGCTGAAAGGCAATTCTTTGGTTTGCAGAGGAAGTAAGAAGGCCAAGAACACTGGCTATTTTGAGGAGTGCAGAGCCATGCTAACAATTCTATCACCTGAGAAATCTAGCATATACATCAGTTCTGGCTAAGTGTATGTGATGTGGGGAGTGTCTTAAGGGAAATGGCCCCCTCCATGCTTCATGGGCATTTATGTGACAGTCTCTCACCTTAGTTCCGCCTATTCCTAACAAGTATTTTTTTTAGTTCCTATAAAAAGAGAGAGGTGATGTACTGGTGAATTTTGCATTATGGTAGATGCAGTTACGGATGAAAGCTTTCTGTCAGTTCAAACACACTTCAAAAGGTAATGACAGATTTCTTCACTTGCCTGAAATACTGTTCTGGAGATGGAAGTCAAGAATAGTTTCATAAAATTTCCTATTTTAAATTACGTGTTTAACTGACAAAAAAGATAAATGTTTGAAAATCTTATACAGATTAATTTTTCATGGTGTTTGCCAACATTTCACTGTTATTTGTTTACTAGGAAACAGAAAGTATGCTGTAAACACAATCAGTTAATATGAAGACTAAGTGCGTTATCTGCCAGAAAGGAGACCGAATTGGGCTTTGACAAGCTTACTTTGCTCCCATGCAATTCAATAGCAAAACTCTGGCTCATTTCAGCCATGTAGGATTAACCCCAGAGACAAGAGAGCCGCAAAAGACTTTTACAAAAACTAGAAATATGGTGAAGAGATATATCAGGACAATCAGCTGGTCTCTCAGTGAAAGGAACAAAAACAACAAATGAAAGCTTAATCTTTCAGGGTTAAGAAAAGTGCTTTCCTTGTTTGGAAAAGGATGCATTCAGCAAAAGATACCACACTTAGCAGGAGAAAGCTGTGCATTAGGGAAATAAAACTGTCTGCTGAGAGTTAACAGGACACCAGTAACTGGGAAACTGAACTCTGGGAGAGTTTGCAACGCTCTGAACACTTCCTAAGAGATACGGGAGAGCAGAGGCTCAGTGCACTCATCTTTTAGGGTGAAGTCTTTGTGGCTTTGAGAACATGTCAGGTAGTGCCTGGGAAAAAATATAGGAAGCTTGAGGAATGCAGTGAAATTTGTTTCTTTCATATCCTGTAAGAGAAAGATTCCTTTTTCTTTTTTTTTTTTTTTTTTTTTTTTTACCCCGGTTGTTTCTAAGGTTTGTTAGGGCTTCTTTGTTGTCAAAGAGTTTCCTTTGTTCTGCATCTTAAACAACCCAAAACAAAGACCTCTTGTTCCTTTCGGGAATCTATTCTCCTTTCAATACAAAGCAGTTGTGGGAGCCCAGTTTCTGCAGACTTCCTAAGTGGCTTAAAACAGCCCCAAACATTATGGTCCTGGATATACTTTACCTTTTACGTTTTAGAAGTGGGGAAGGTGTTGTTACTACAGACAATTTAAAACCATAACAAAGTATGTGTGTGTGTGTGGGCTCCGGTTTAATTTGAGAGCGGAAAGTGAATGGTATTGTAAAGCTTAATGTTTATACAAAAGAATGCTTTTCCTTTTCAGCCCTTTTCTTCAGTCTGAAATTTGTAAGAGGAAGTTCAAAGAGGATATACACATTGGTTCCTTCTTGGTTATGTTCCATATGTGAGGTCAGGAGATTTCACTGGGTTAGTTCGGGTTCCTGAACAGCTGAAAAGTTTTGAAAACACCTTCCTGAGGTTTTGAAGTAGGATATTAGAGTTTGCAAAGGAAAAAATCAGTTTGAGCAGGCTTCCTGTGTTGCCTGTTTACTAAGAAAGTGAGAGTAGAGTGGTCTGAAATGGGAGGTGAGTGTAATCAAAATAATTTACAGCATCTTCTAAAGCACAGACTCTTCCCACTGCTGAAAATATTTTTGAACTCACCTACAGAGGAAAAGGTGAGGTTTGAAAGGTGCATTCTGGGTTCAAAATAGTTTTGAGTGCTGAGCAGTGTCTGCTTCTGCCCCAGGAAAAATAGGTGCTGAGTAGCCCCAGTTATGAGTACTTGGTTAGGAGTACTATGTCTGTTACCTTTCTTTATTTTAAGGCCTGCAAATCCCAATCACTTTTGCGTTTTTCCCCTGCATGCTATTCTGTTTCTTTGAGCAACTTTTTGAGATACCTGACATCCACTGTACTGGTATACAGCACTGTATGCTGACTGTTTGTAGGAAGAAATGTACTTGACCATTAATATTGTATGATCTGACAATCAGTTTATCTGTTAATATATAAACAAAGGAAAGGAAATTTAAAAATTCCTTTTGACCTTTCATTTCAACCCAGCAACATTCCTGAGGATATACCTAATATGAGGCCAGTGACTCTGCTCAAGGGCTTATTGTTAAATCTGTAGTCAAGAATCTTTCCTGACCAGGGTTTAGTTTTCACAGTAATAATGGTCTTTACCTCTGACAAGCCAGATTTCACAAGACCCACCTGATGATCTCTACCTTCAGAGAAAAACTCCTTTGAACCTACATTAAGGTATGGCTAAGGACAGGGTTTGCCTTTTAAATGTTATCAATATACAGGCTTATGCATGTCTATGAGCACTTATATACAAGATACACTTGAGTACCAAAAGGGATTTTATAAATAATTCACAAGTCATACTCATCTCAAATCAGAGATTGCATTATTGGTGATACATGTGCATATGCAACTCAGTTCCATTTGAGCGCTAGGTTATTTTGTGGTAATAAACTGTAATATATCCATTACACAGCACAATATGGAAGTGTCACTTGAAAGAGTTCTTGAGTTATTTAAATTTCTTGCTAGCAAGAGTTCAAATGAACAATCTATGGAAAGTGAGTGGCAGAAATCCAGGTGTACATCGTTCAGTATGGAAAATTTCAGCTCATTCCTTGTCTTTATAGGATGAAAAGTATCTCCAAATTCTTCCTTCTCTTAATGATTGTGCAGTTCATTTAACTGTGGACAGAAACTGCAAGAATTTTCATGAGATTATATATTTTGGAGAAGCCCTAAATCGTACTATAATCTTGGGGGTTTTACACAGGAATTCGAATGCTACCACTTCAGTGGCAGATTAAACAGTCCTGCGTTTATTTACATGGTTTCCAGTGATACTGTTAAACTTAGGATCGACTTTGAAAATGAAAATAAGAGGTAACAGTGACACTGAGTTTAGTCTTGTTTCTTTTTCTCCTGTTCCTTAATGACTGCTACTGAAACACTTTCAGCTCACAGGTGAAAAAGGGTTCCCTTGTAACAGCACCAAAACTGTGAAAAATATTGGAAAGGCAAATATGGGAAGTCATGGGCATCATTAACCTTCTGTGCTTCAAGGCTGCTTTCCCAGCCTTGGCATAACTTGAGCTAATGATTCACAGAACCTGTGCTTTTGTGAAGCTTTCCTTAAGTTCTTGCTCCTCCTGAAAGAGAAGCCTTCTTGTTTCCAGGAAAAATGGTGGTGATTGTCCTACTGTCCAAGCTTCTGACCACTTTCTTCCAGCAAAGGAAGTGTTGAATGATAAAATGATCAGGAGCATAGAGCAGATTGCAGCCTGGAGCAATGCAGTGGCTCTGTTTCCAGTGGCTGCAATTAGCTTTGGATCAGGCCATGAAACCAACCTAGACAAAACCTCCAGGGTTTTGTCTTTGTTCAAGCAACATTTTGGCTTTGCTCACAGAGGCATTACGCAGTTGGTTTTCCAATCTATGTATTTGGAAACTTTCATTTGAGGTTAAGAGATTAATGCAGAATATCTAAACCATAAGAAATTGATTTCCAGATCAGTGTAAAAGATATAAAACCAATTTTCTTCCCAGTTCCCAGTTTCATTTGTACAAATGTCACATCATTGGCCCAGACAGCAATTTGGCCAGGCCTAGCACAAAGCAGGGTTTTTTTAAGTGTAAAGTATCCCCACAGTTTCCATTATCTTCTTAGAAAAGAACAGGGTATTTTTTTTGTGTGTGTCATTGGGGGAAATGGCACCAGGCAGCAAAACTTTATAAACTAGTTTCACCGATTTGGTTTTGTCAGCCCAACAGCTGTCTCCCAGCCCCATTCTCCTTACCAACATCACTGCTCCTGTCACTCCAGCCTTCAAAGAAAGATAAAGATATTTTTTTTCTAAATAAGCATTTGGTTTCAGGGGATGAGTGTGTACATTGGATTCTGTTCAATTCAAACCATGGTTTCACCTTGCATAGGATTGGCTCATCTGTATAAACTTAGGTGTCACTGAGGGAGAATAAAAAGTGCCCTGTGGAATATCTTATGAGAAAAAGACATTTGCCAGCATAAAAGAGTTTTTAAATGTTTATTATTCTCCAAAACTTCTTCAGAGACAACAAAGAAAGGAGAATTCAGTGGTAATGCCCTCTGTGTTCTTAACAGCATATTGAAAAGAATAAAGCTACTGGAGTAAGTTATCCAGACTAAAACATGCTTGAACAGAGTAAGTTAAAAAGACTGATAGTTAAAGTTATGCTACTCAGCTATGCACTACTCAAAATGCTGATGTTTCCCTTGGAGCACGGTTTGAAACGCTAGTGATGTATGATTGTTAGAAGATGATTTGACATTTCTCTTTCCACACAGTTCTGTTGGATTCCAACAGTAAGTCATAGTCTGAACACATTTTGAGCCTTTTTCATGAAGAGAAAAGCTAGATAAATTGTACACAGTTATCCCGTCTAATACTAGTGTAGCAGGCCAGCTTCTCCTCTAGTTGTAATAAATGTTAAATGACTTTATTTCTAGACGGAGGACTGGATGGAAGAGACTTAGGAGGATTAGGTCAACATTAAATTAAAAGATTTCCTCTTCATAATGGAAATGTTGAGTGTTTGTGCACAACCAAAATACAATTCTCCTAAAGGTGAATCTTTGGGTCCTGTCCTCCCTATTTGAACATAGGACACTGTAACGTAGAGCTCTGCTGTGATTATCTGTTATGTTGAAAGCAAAGCTTAAATCTAAATAGATTTTTCCTATAGATTTTGAAAATTAGTTTGTGTGGAATCCAAATCCAGAAAGAATATTGTTTAGAGAAAATAGGCACTTTTTGTACACTTCTTCATAAAACTCACTGCAGGAAATAAAATTTCGTGGTCTGTCTGCATTTCAAAATGCATGAAAGTATTTTCTGCCCATACTTAGCTTCATTTTCTTATTTTTAAAATTTCTTCAACTCATAAATATTGATTTGATTATCACTTTAGTTCAAGCATTGCTAACTGTTCCATGTAGTTCTACACAACCACTCTGTTACAAACATTCAAATCACATTTACACGATACACTCTGCATACAGATCACCTTCATCTGAAAATTCTTAAATTCTTCCCACTGGAAATTAAATATTATTGTCTATGTTGTTTCTTTATAAGGTTTACTTTTTCAAATGTTTAACTGTTCATATGGTAATAATATAAACTGTCAGTCACTTATCACAAATATTCATGGAAAATCTGATTCCGTGCTGAGCTGTATTTTGTCAGTGACTTTGGTAAATGTTAAACTCTGTTTTCTTAACTCTAGCCAGGAAAATGAACATTCACTTTAGAAATTAATTTGGAAGACCTGTTCCATAAATTATTTTTTTGTCAAATTTCAAACATTGTAATTAGTAATTAAACACTGCCATGCTACTCATATGGGCATTTGCTATTTCAATCAGGCTAGAAAAGCACAATAAATTTATTTTAATTAAAAATCTAGCTTGTCATCTCACTGTGCCTGAGGCCAGAACACACTAATATACAGTCAACCTGCCAATGCTGATATTAGTAATGATTGGTTCTAATCCTTTATGTTCTCATATTGAGATATGTATATGAACTATGGTCAAACACTGTTGTGGCATACTGTTAAGCACGCGTGTCCAGCTAATAATTTTACAGCTTTTGGTAAAGACCTTGGAAAGCCTTTCCCTTGTATGATACTCTTATGCACAAAAGAATACTCTCTAAACCAGTGGAACGCTTTTTGGTAGTATTCCTAAGGGAGAATATAAGGACTAGCTTCAGCCTGATAAATGCAGTAGCTTTAGTTTAATAACTAAATCCTGAAGGATGCTGAATTCTTCACCAAGAAACTTGAAGAACAACTTTAAGGCAATGGTAGCTTGCAGACCCCATGGCACAGCTTAGCTCGATGGTGGTGTTTTGTCAGGAACCTTCTTCTCATTAATCTCTGGAAAGATCTGGCATGTAGTCCCATGTTTGTGTTTGACCAAAATGGGCAGTTTTTACTGAGTGGCTGGCACCTCCTTTTTAGGTTGGACTTGAAATAGAAAGCTAATGAAATGTGGCAGCTTTATAATGGAAGTGTTACAATTGGGGAAATGAGACAGCTCTTTATTAAAATAGATTCAGAATCTTATATGTGTGTAACTTATTGCTATTTATAGACCTAATGGACCGACCAGTTACCTCTGCCCTTGGAGAATTTAAAATGTAGGAAGCTGTTAAAGAGCATTCAATGGTTCTCTCTAAGGTAGTTGTGTTTCAGGGGTTAAGTTCTTTTGGACAAGGACTTGATCTTCATTACATGTATTTGTGTAATGAATAAATGTAATGTATTCATCACACAATGTATTATCTACCCAGACAACAAGCTATTATTGAACTGATCTGTATTTTGGAGTGTTTTGGAAAACCCTTGTGAAGTGCCTTATTAGTATAAGATGATGATTTGTTTTTATGACTTCAGTGATTATTTTGCTGTGTAGGGGCTGTGTAACATAATGGATGTCATATGCTCCCTTGCAAATTTGTGAATCCTTAGTGCTAGCCACATCCTTGGGACCTGTAAGACATAAACAGGGAATAAAATAAAGAGCTCTTTTTGGCTGGAATTCAATTTAATTAATAAGCATATGAATAGTTCTCTTGAAGTCTGTGGAATTACTCTCTGCTTTTAAACTTACAAACATACTTAAGCAGCTCACTGAAATAGTTACTTTACTAAATCAGTTACTTTAATAATTCTGTGTATGAAAAATACAAAGAACAGTGGAGGTTCCCTTTAAATAGATCATGCAGCACCCCTACATGTGGAAAAGACAGGAAACAGCCAGGCTGAAAGTGTAGCCAAAGACAAAACATTCCTCTGGTGATGTGTTAGCTGAAGGTATCCAGAACCTCACAAGATCAGGCCTTGTATGATTAAATTGCTGTACAAACCCACAGTAATAGATCCTTAAATAATAAAGTGAAAGAGGAGATAGGAAGGTTGGGTGGGAACAAAACTAACTGAGTGAGTTAGAAAGATTATTGTTTGAGTTCCCAGTATTTAACAACTGGGTTCGCAGTCGGGCAACTGAATTCAGCAGCGGTGTTGTTCTGGCCAGTGATTCAGTGGGAATGTCGACCTGAGCAACAACATCGCGGTATGTACAACTCAGGTCAGACACGTCTCTGATTTCTGACCACTTTTTCTCTTGGGTGGTGTTTATTTTCTTCCCAGAAAATATGGTAATATTTGGATTTATTCAATCTTGTGGCAGTCTTGTACTGCTTATTCTAATGCCTCTCATTGAATCTGACCCACACTTTATTGTAAATAACTCATTCATGTAAATAACTCATTTAAAACTAAGACTTAAACCCTCTGCTTAAGGCTGAGTGAGCTGGACTCAAGGAAAACAGTATGTCCTCACATGGCGTGGAGAAAAGAACGAACGTTCTTTGACCTTGAAGCAGTGCTTGCCATAGTGCACAGCATTGCCTGTTTGGAAGATTCATGCACAGCTCACCTCCAGTTTCTTCCTTTTCGGGGTGCCATGAGGAGGAGCAGTATGTTTCAGTGCTGCTGTGCAGTGAGCAGGGGCTCATGTGGTGTGTGGAGCTTGGTCTTCTCACCTATTCTGCATCATCATGCCTTACATGTCAGCTGTGGTACCATTCACCTTTTCCTAATGTTTTTTAACATGTGGGCTTTTAAGATGGCAGAAAGTGACATGACTCTTCATTTCATTCCTGTACGCTGTTGTTCACATCTCTGTTTCATAGGTCTCAGTGTTAACTGTTAGTGTAGTCCTTATACGTGGGTTGCCGTGGACAAACTATTCCATGTGGGAGTTTAGCAAAAGATTAGAAAACAAGGGACTTGGTTGGAATGATGTACAGGAAATTTATCTGTTCCCTGTGAGTAATGTGATCTTTGTAGAGACGATGGATGACAGGTCTTGCAGCTTGGGGTCTTTCAGCGAGGGAGAATTTTCCCCACAGAAATACAGGAACCACCTTTCTCATGGGTAGGACTTAAATTTTAATAGTAGATACAAAAAGAAAAAATGCATTACAACCTTTTTGCAGGTAAACTTCTGTCCCTGTTATTTACAAACTGTATCTTTTATCAGGCCATTCATGCACCTTGGAGACACTAAGCCAAGTCAGTAATATTATTTCTAATTCTGTGGTGATGCCTGGAATCTCCAGACATGATTTAAGACTTTTTGGTCTAGACACAATACATACAGACATACACAATAGAAAGATGATTTGTCTCTCTAAATAATTACTTCTTTACCAACTTTACAGCAACAACATTCCATCAGTAGGCAACCAGATTTGTGTGCTGCTTCTGCCTGTATCTGCTTGCTAAATTGTGTAAGAAATTGCCAGGTGGTGACTTGCTGAAAAAAACCACAATAAATACAATTCAATTAATACACATTTTTTACATTCATGCTATTCAGATATTTTAGGAGCTAATAATAGTAACTCCAAGTTTATTCTGAGTCATCTGATTGCTATGAATTTTATTCTAAAGCTAAATATGTTGTTGCAGTTCTTTTGAAAAGGCGATAGACACACACTTTTATGGTTTCTAATAACCTGTCTTCAAGTTCACTTAAACTATTTTAAATAATCATAACAATCAGAATGATTTAATCATAAAGAATGATGTAAATATAAATTCTCAATATCAATATATTCCTAGTATAGCTGTAGATGTTACCAATAGCATGTCCTTCTGAATTTGTGAAGTGTGATATTTTGGAAGGTTTACCACTGAACCCTAGTCAAGTGACACAGACCTTTGAAAACCGTGGACCATTGGTTTGATGAAAGATACTGCCATCAACTTGGGCTAGCAATGATTACCTATACTTAGTCACACCAAACTCAGTCATGACTGAGACATCTTGAAATAATTAAACTCATCATGGAAGAACAAAGGCTCTTAAATGTGTGACAGAAGGCTCCAGATGATTCAGACTAATATGTAAACTTAACGGAGAAAATAAACACCCCTGAGGGTTATATGAAAATCTAAATACAGTAGCCACTGAATGATAATTCATCCTAAAGATTTTTGGCAAATAGAATGAAAACAGATAGTATTGATGTGAAGTGTGCAGCATATTAAAATAAATGCTTATGCAACCTGTGATCAGATTTTTAGTGTAAGGGCAAATTTAATATGTGAATCTCTTTCACTGATGGCAGTAAATAAGTAGAGAAAGCTAGATGTAAATCAGGTGTCACTACTTTGGTTTTTGTGCTTAGATCAAAATTGCAAAACCTGATGTAACCTGTCATTAGCCCAATTACTCCAGATGAATTCTGGCAACTCATAAGGACTAGAAGTGGCCTTGCTGGATTCCTTTAATGTTGTCTATAAGTAACTCAGCTTCTGAATATTACACGCTCCGTAAGGGAACCAATTTCATCTGTCAGCCATTAAATGTCTTCAAATACATATAAAGACACATCTTGAACATATTAGTTAATGTGCATGGAAACAGGTGTCTACTGAAAAAAAAACCAAACTAAAACAAAACACAGAAAGACATTTTGTATTAAATTCCTCAGAAATACAAACCACAACAGTGAGATCAGGGTTCCCTCTGTTTGGAGTGCCTTTTCTTTTGAGATCACAACAGTCTTCTAATTTTCTTTGATAAAATAATATATGTTGAAATGGTGTATTTGAAGTCGTACAGGCCTTTAAACAAGGTGAAAGATTCAATTAACAGTCAGGTTCTTTATACTTGAAACCTGAATTTGGACATGGTATTTGGAAGTGCTGGGATTTGCCTCCAATATAAACATATGAAAAGCCTGATCCTTGACATTTGCTGTTTCATACTTCTAAACATTTAGAAAACATGGTCAGATGGGAAATTTGGGGGGTGAGAGGGGAAAACGAAGACTTTTCGCTAATTTGTATTTTTTTCTGTTAGAAGTATTTTGTTCAGTGAGGGAGAGTATTGTTTCACTGCAAAAGGAAAGGTAAGTCCCTGCCAAAATGTGCCATGGGCATATCCGCTGGGTGAGCACGCAAAGCAAACAGTGGCGCTTTGATTTTACAATCTCAGCCCACCTTGGATCCCCAAATATTCCTTTGTTTTCATTCCTTCTCAAAACCTCCTCATTTTGTCGCAGTGAGCCAGCCTCTGCTTTTCTAGAAGTGACACAGCTTCTTGTTATGTTGCCTGCTTTTAGGAGGAAAGCTGTTCGGTCTGCAAAATGATTGTGTCACAGGATCTTTGTGATCTGGCTTACCTGTTCTGTTCATATTTTTATTGGTAAGGATTTTTAAGTGCACCCCACTCCTTTGCCTCTGGACCAGTCTTAGAGCACAATGGGACACAGGCAGCTGTGGGCCCTTGGGATGGCCCTTGCTGACAGGGGACACAAGTGTCAGGTCCTCCTTCATTCTCCCTTTAGGTGCTGAAGATGCCTGGCCATTGACGGTTGCCATCACCCCATGGGGCACCTGGAAGAGAGCCCAAGACATTAGGGGAGCTGGTGCCATGTTCTGGCTCAGTCCCAGGAGTTACTCTGGGCTGAGCAGGACCCTCACAGACCCCTGACACCCGCTTCATTCCTGGTTTTCAGCCGGGGTAATTGCCCAGTTTGGGAGCACAGAGATGGTGTGTGGAGTAAACATTTCTGCACAGTAGCCAGCTGAGATGTTGGGAATGTGCTGTGAAAGAGCAGAGGAAAGTGTCTGGCATCATGGAAACCATGGTCCTTTCAGTCGACAAAAATTAGCAAATACTGAAAGTGAGTGGCAGGGCAGAAGTGGCTCCTCTGCAAGCTTCTTGTGATGCAATGGCCAGACCCCAGAGCTCAGTCCTCCAGAACCTGGGGGACAGGTTCTCCATGTGGGCAGCAATGGCCACTGGGTTCCCCAATAAAGAGGCTGGGTGGAACAGGGCCTGAGGAGTACCTGTGGAAAGTTAGTTACTTAAGTCTGAAATAATCACTCTGGGCTCATTTTCTCACCAGCTTCAGATGCTGGTTTATCTGCCCCTGCGTTAGACACTGGGGAGGAACCAGCCAGAAGTACCAGCTTTTCTGTGCTGCCTTGTAAAAGACACTTCTTCAACAAGCCAAGAGCTAGAAGCCTAACCCTGAACTGCCTAAATCTAAGTGAGGAAACTCCCTCCGTGAACAATGAAACCAGACCCCCTACCCTCAGTTTGAAACTGGGCCTCATCTGTTTCAGCAATTCAATCCAAAAATTAAAAATCAGTACCCATCTTTAGACATGGAAAAGCAGGGATAAAAGCTGTTGCCCCTGAAATTCAGAAGCTTTCCCCCCTCACTTCTCCCCTAGTTCTCTGATGCATGGGGAAGATGTCACCTCCATTACTTTTACCAATGTGTTTTTAAAAATCAATGAGAGGGATAGAAGAAGAAGAGTCTGGAACTGTTAAAATGCCCTTTCCTGCCTTTCTGCTACCTGGGTAAATTAGATTTTGCCATGCTGAGCCTACAATGGTTCAGATGCCTGAATCAGTGTATTTAAAACTAGCCTGGGTGTTTCTGTGCTATGCAGGAGTCCACAGTACAGATAACTCTGAACATGCTGCTGGGGAAGGAGTCACACTATGGTTTATGGCTTAACCTTCTGTTATTTTTGCAGGCTGGCTTTATGTGTGCAACATTAAAAGCCCTTAGGGGCACCTCTGAACCCCTGAGGTTAAAGTCTGATTAGCTAACTTGTAGGTTTTCTTTACACAGAAATGTATTTTCCATTTTTACAACTGGGGTTAGGAGCTGTTTTAAAGTTAATTTGCAGAGATACATCTTTTAATATGTTTTCTTTTCCAGTACAACAGTTCAGGGGAGGTGGAAGGTTATAAGACGTGACAAACGCCTACCATTTGCAAAATCCAGAAAAAGCAAAAGGCACTATTTGACTCTTTAATGGGCTTGGCAAATACCCTGGGGCAAATATCAGGAATGAGCTCACAAAGGTATATGGCCAGCATTTCCAGAAATGTTTTTTTTTTGGTTTTCTCAAATGAAAGGTGCAGTTTAGCCTCAGAGAAACAAATAGGATAGTTTGGGGAGGAGGGTTTCTGGATAGGGCAAGTGAAACAGAGCAAAGTTCATGAAGTTTATCAGTTAGCTCAACTATTTAAAAATAATTTCCTGCAAGATTTTACTTTTGCAATTCATTACATTTGACTAATGATGCATTTTTGTTGTTGTTGTTGTTGTTGTTTTTATCTGAAGTATGATAAACTGAACAACAAAAGATGTTCAGGGAAGATTTACTGCACAAGTTTCCACAAAAGACCCTCTGAGAGAAACGATTCACCAAAATGATTGAAATGCAGCTGACAAATGTTAGCTCTGGTGTGCTATTCATGGACGGAGTCCGTGCTTGTCTTGCTCTATTCATGCACTAAACACCTTTCTTCAGGATAAAAATGAACACCATGTACAGAAGCAATTTATTTTCTAAGAAACAGTTCTCTTGAAATTGCAAATCTTCTTGATACGTTAGATTACTTTGAAACAATGAATAAGATCTTTTCCTCAGAAACGAGAGGGATCTGTAGTAACTTCAGTAAAAAGTATTTTAGCAGATTTGGTAGAAAAGTATTTCTGTCATTCAGAGGAAGATGAGAGAAGCCCTTCAACTTTCATGGCCTCTGTTCATTAAAACCAGAAGCACAAAAGGGATGCATCGTACTGAAATTCATCAGTCTGGGGTAATGTCCCATGTCCTGACAGGCTAATTCAGTCTTAGGGGGCATCTCTTTCTAGGATCTCTTTATGATGTCCTATCTCAGATTTTTTAAAGGGATCCTGCTTAAGTAAAAGAATACATTATTTTAGGCACCTAAACACAATGATCTTATTTTCAAAATGCAGCTGAATGCTGAAGTACTTTCAAATCCCAGGTCATTATTCCTTGCAAAGAAGCTATTGTAGGGTAAGCTTTGATGAACACATTTCCAAATGCACTGGAAATGGTTATTTAATCAGTCAGGTCTTGGAGGCTGGGGAACTCAGGGGAAGCTAAAAGAGGGGTCAGACATAAAATGCATCATCTGTGGTCATCTATCTATATTAGATTTGTGTAATTCTTTTAATTGCTCTGATACTGGTAAACAGTAAGGGGGAAGAGGACTTTTTTAAAAAAGAACACATGAAACTTAGGATAAATATAACGATAATAGTTTATTGTCATATTAAGATGCTAATCTGTTTCTCCTCTACTTCATTTTGCTAAGAATTAACTTAGGCGAATGTTTCCAAACTATCCTGCTAAGTTT
The DNA here is from genome assembly GCF_000696875.1 of Nestor notabilis. NCBI lineage: Eukaryota > Metazoa > Chordata > Aves > Psittaciformes > Psittacidae > Nestor > Nestor notabilis. The sequence goes on from NW_009923233.1 coordinate 110,888, forward strand.
CAAGAACTTTCAAATTGGCTTACTTTGTGCAAAAGTAATTCTACCTGTTTGTTCTGTCTAGTTGTCTTATGAGTTCTTTGCCCTCTGGGCTTGCTTTGTTTTTAGTAGTTTCTGAGAATTATTAAGAGACTGGTTTTTTGTGTTCCTGACTCATACAGAATTGAAGAAACAACAAACTAGTTTTAACAGAGGTTGTAAGAATTTTGCTAACGTGAAGAATAAAGACTATTCTGTTAACCTGATTGCGAAACTGATTGGAGGAGTTCTTCATTCTGTTTTAGTTGGCCTGAGAAAATACCAAGCTATGTGCTACAGATGATCTAAAGATTGAGATTAATGTCTACTTGCCCGATTGGAAAAATACCTTTGTATCTAAAGAGATACAATACCTAAAGAGATTCCAATCCTGTGTAGGGTAAAAAAAAGTATCTTTGATTTACAAAAATCCTCCTCACTGTTATTATTAACAAAGGACGTTGCTCTGTTTTCCCCAATAGGTGCTCTTGGACTAAGGCCTAGATCCACAAAAGACCTTAGATGCTGATGTGGGATTTAGGTGAGTAAACCCAACAGTTAGAGCCTCAAAATCCCTATTCAGCTGTTGCCTAATCCTGTAGGTGCCTAAAATCTGTAGGAGCCAAAGATATTAACATTAAACTTCCCAATACCTACATCTCTGTTTACTTAGAAGTGCATCAGATGGTGTTTGTCTCCTTCCAGGTCATGCAGCCATTCTCAGAGCAGGTTTGCAGCTTTCAGCTCCACAAAATACAACAGCTTCTTTTTCCTTGGTTAAGTGCTCCTTATGCAGTAATTCAGAGGTTACACCAGGGGAAGAGAGTGTAAGAGGGCCAGGTTCAATCCGTTCTCTTCTTGCTGGGCTTCAGTTCCACATCCACTTTCCCCCAGGATAGTGGCTTACCCAGCATTCTTGCTCTCATGATTCTGTCCATCTGCTTTTCTACTTACAGACCTCTACTGCTTTCTCTTCCAGCTACATCATGAAATAGAAGCCTGAGCCTGGGTTAATTATTTAAGAAAAAAGATATAGCTGCTTCTTACGGCTCGTTCAGGAAATGTCTAGCACTCTAAAAGCTTTGGTGAACAGAAGGACCTCCTTGTAGACATGGGTGAGTCACTTGAAAGAGTCTAGATCATTGTGGATGCAAGTATCAAATATCTATGGACGAAATTTAGATCTGAGAACATAATTATTACTTTCTTCATGGATTCATATATGTATTTTTCTTGCATCTGGTAAATGGCAGTCATCTGAATATAATAGCAAAGAAGCTGGATGGTGAAAACACCAGGAAATAAACACAATCAAATTAGAAACTCTAATTCTTCTGTTGTTGCTCAGTGGGACTTTCACAGTAAATTCTGAATGGAGGTAGTGTCAGGGATCTCCCCATAGTCCCCCATAATCTATTGCACGTTTTCATTCTGCTGGACCACCATGAATGTAAAACCCCATCAGACTGAAAAACTGATGAAACTGGGCTATCTCAAACACTAGAACTGCTTAAAAAGGAAATTGAAGTTCCCTGTTATTCTCCTTCACCATGTCATTATGAACATTACCAGTCACTTTGCTGGTTCACAGAGGTGTCTACAGTAAAAATTATTAGCACAGTTGTAAAGTCAGACACTGGGATTAGAAAAGCCCATGAAACCTGAGGCTGATGCTCTTGTGAGTATTCACTGTGAGACAGTCTTTACATACGTGATCAGGGAGTGGGTTGGGTTTTTTAACTTTCATCTGGACCCTGCCTGTTCTAGTACATAGGAGATAATCTTAGCACTAACTGGTCTGCTCAGAACCTTACTTTATCCTCATTTACTGTCTTCTGGAACACTATGCCCTGAAGATATAACTATCATTTTCCTTGCAGGTCCTTGGGTAAGCACCATTAACTTATTTTATTAGTTTATTTGTTTTCAGAATGCTGTAGCATGGAATTGTGTTTTCAGTCCACATATGGGGTGTACCAATGCTATCCCACACAGAAATATATTCAGAGCCTCTTTCAGAATACGTTCCTCCTCATTTACTGTTCATCTATAGCTGTCATATAAGCTCCGCCTGTTTTAAACCTCAAAAAGAAAGAATATGTATTGACAAAATGCAAGGCCCCTATGTCCCATTCCCTACTGTACATACATGCGGGATGAAATCATTAGGAAGGACCTTATAAAGTCATAGGATTTTAGGAAGATGAATGCTGGTAAGTTAAGAAAGGCAAGGCCTAGTTATGATTTTGGACATATTAACGGTAAGCCAACCCACTGAGACAATCAGCTGTTCAGGATCATTCTTGTCTTACAGCATAATGGGATTCTGATATTAGCAAGTACTTACAATATCCATGTAATGAAATTGATAAGACTGTAGCAGTGTGAAAGCAGGATCAGATTACAAGGAAGTAACTCTTGAGGTATGAAACTTTAAAATCCCACAAGAATACAAAATGTATGAAGACTCAACTATTAGGTATGCTGAAAACTTCTCTTCAAATTGCAGGATTTTTGAGTATGTTCATGTTTTGGTTTTGTGCCAGTACATTTGTCCATATGATTTTGTGAAAGGTAAATCGTGGAAGGTCCTTAAGACATGGTAAAACTGTCAAATTTCTTTTACTAAGTATTTTCAGACTCTCAGTCCAAAGTGAAAAATTTGCGAAATGGTACAGCTGCCAATGCTAGCTGGCATATTTACATTAATAGGCATGGATTAGGAAATGTTGTTTCTCCGGCAAAGGAAACAGAAATCCTCTATGGCTGCTTCTAGCCTAAAAGATCCCCGCCTTACTGGGGTTAATTCAAGATTCTTGGTATAAAACGAAGACTGAGAAAACTGAATGTTGGTAGGTACTAGACTTCCTGTAAATTTGTCATGAATAACAAGAGAAGCTGGCCCACCTCTGTTACCCAAACAGCTTCAGCACTTGGGGAAAAAAAAGCTAATTGCTTGGCAGTCCTGTCGAGGTAACTGGTAAATAAATCTCTTGTGTTTGCTTTGGTGTCAGGATTGTTTTGAACACTTGATTTGATGATCTGAATTTTCTATTAGATGCTCTGAACTCTTGGCCTGACGTGTTCCCTGTGCCAATAAAATTCACTGTAGAGCAAGTTCAGGCAAAGTTGCAGTGTTCAAACTCTGAAGAGGAAAATGCCACTAGTGACCATAATGTTCTGTCTTTGTACTTCTACTGGGGTCTGGCTTTATACTTCACACTGTCTTGATCTGTGATTTGGAGAAACAACCCTAATAATAATGATAATTAACAACTAACTTGTTTCTACCACATACAGCCAAAGGGAAAGAATATGTATTAACAATAATGTCCTTAGAAACATACGGCTTCCTACTTAATTATCAGCATCTGTCTACCTCACATACACACACTCTTCAAATTTTAGTTTCTAACCTGTGCCTATTTTGCGTTAAGACTAAATATTAGACTAGATATGAGACTTGATTTAGTCTTATATCTGGAACTCTGCCTTCAAGAGAGAATGTGTTTATGAAGTGGTATTTGTTAGTGCAGGTGTTGAATGTTGTTTTAAATACATTTGTTCCACCTTTTTTTCTGGATTCAATACTTAGTCCAGTGTCTTTTACTATTGCTAAGTATTTCCATTCTATTACTTAAACTGTTGTCTATTTTGTATCCAACTTTGCCAAGTCAGTTTCATGTTATCCTATTAAAAGATTTTCTCCTCCAATGCCAACTGTGAGTCTTTGACTATCTTTCCAGTACCCTTTTCTCCTCTTTTTCCTCTCTGCTGTCAGCCAGCTCCTGACCCCGACCTGGTAGAAATTATTGTCTAGTGTGTGACTCTGTACCTACAACCAAAATGCTTATACTAGTCTAGAAACTATTAAGGGACATCCATCTGGTTGACAACCTCCAGCTGCTACCTTTGGGTTAGTTAGGGTGAATTCTTCCAGTTCTATGAAACAAAAGTCTTGTCATGGCAAAATTGAGTAGCATAATTGTTGGTGTATAGGTGTGGTGGTGTAGCAGTCTGCTCTCTCCTGTGAGATAGTGTCAGAGCATGTTGGCTGCTCCTGCATTAGAAATACTCCTGCTAAAGTACTGAAAAAAGGCAAAAAGAAGCTGTGAGGTCTTTACACTCCTTTAGGGTGTCATAGTCATGGATGCTTTTCCTTTTAAGAGTGTCAGTTATGTTAAATCTGATCTCTCCTGTTACCCCTAAAAGGCTCTTTGGAAGTCCCATATGCATATTGCAAGCTTTCTTAGGCCCCAGTTGAAATGCAAAATGGATTATATATTTCTCCCAGGTGTCTCTCAGTGTTTAGGTAGGTGTTGATAAAAATAACTCAAAGCATTAAACAGTTCAAATAATAAACCAATTCCCTTCTCTATGAACCAAATTTTACTTATATATACTTATACGCTACTGGGGTGATAATCCCAATTGGTCTCCAGCCATCCGTAGCCTCCTGGAAAATTCTGTAGATCACTTCATGTAGACAACAGGCAGAATTCCCTCTTCCCTTTTTCTTCTTTTTTTTTTCTTTAAAAAAAAATAAGATTTATTTTAATAAAGTTTCTACTGTTGATTGTCTTTAAAACTGACCTTAAGCGACTTTTCATCTAGAATGACTAGATGAAATTATACCAATAAATGTGATTTTTTTCTTCTGACAGAGGCAACTTAACCTTCCATTTTTTGCCATCAGTAAAGTGCTAGTAAATGACTTTTCACACAGCCATGTGGCCAACAATAACTAGAACCACTTTATTGCTGTGGAGCCTCTTCCAGCCTTCCTTGATATATTGTTAACTCTATTCTGCAAGCTCTGCTTCACTCCCAATGAGACAGGAAGGCATTTTGTGCTAAGTTTCCAAGTAGCTGGAGGCAGGGATATTTTAATAGAAAATGTAGTCTTGCCATTATTTATAATGAAATAAATTCTGCAGTTTTTTCCTTCCCCTTGTGATTACTAAAATGCCCTCAGATCAGTTTGTATCATATAAACTGACTATGCTGGAAAGGACTGTTACATTTGGTACTTGAATATATTATTCTGAGGAGTGTTAAATTGGCTTTTATATACATATTGCACTATATGGTGTATCTATTTCACTACTCACCCTTGCTGAGAGTCTGTACATTCAATTTTTTCCCGGTTAAAGTCCATAGCTATGTTCAACAGCAGCTGTGTTAATTATTCTCTCTCACTCTCTAGAGTTTAGTATTTTTCATCAAACATCTGAGTTTGATACTCATGACAACCAAAGGACTCAATACACTGCCCACAACCTCACTGATGTGAGTAGCATTTCCTTTACTCCAATAAACCAGCACAGCTTAGTTACAGGCAAAAGCAGTGCTAGGCCTCCTCACTTGTGCCGTTGGGGGAAGATATGGAAAGGATTTTTCTTTCTGGCTTTGTCAGTGCACAACATTTATCTTACACTCCTCATACATGCCACAACAGGTTGGTTTGACTTTGTCATATGGGGCTGTGAATATGACCTGCGTGATCAACAGCAACTCACCTTAAGTTCCCTTATACAGCCCAGTATAACAAAAGAAAGCTTTACAAGTATCTACTCCTGAGTTACGTAAATTCATGAAATGGTGGGTAATGTCCTTAGGTGATTTCTCTGGGTTGAGCTGTCCATTATTATAACAGAGTGGCATTTCTGGCAGAAGCAGCAGAAAATAAAGCATCAGGTAATTTGTGGCACCTTTTCCAGAGTTTTCTATCCTACACATAACCCCTATGTCAGTAATCTGTATAAAAACCTTCAAAGTGCTTTGAAATCATTCACATTAGTATGAGAGCTGAGGTTTGAGGGAATGGTGTTGATGAGGCGTGTTGGTGTTTCTGTGCATTTCCCACATGCTTTTCTTGGATCTCTTGGGGAAGTGCCAGGAAAGGAAGATACTTTTTTCTCCTCCTTAAAGCTGAGCACTGGTAGTGGATTTACTGGTAGCCGTGTTAATTTTTCTTATGTGCAAAAGCATCAGGTTGCAAACGTTCCCATTGGGAACTCTTCCTTCTTCTGGACTAATGCCCACTTTTGAATCCAGCTTCTGCAAATGAATTCCACTTGGCTTGTCATCCCAGGCATAAGTGCCCTCAGTTTGGTGAAATAAAGCCTACATTTGTGCTGCAGAGAACTAGCAGATTCCACAGAGGTCAGAATTTTTTCAAAAATATTACAAAAAATATCCAATCTTCCAAATAACCTTTCAGAGAAAGGGGATAAGATCCTTTTTTTCTGGATGTATCAGGTGTTTTCACTGCTAAAGTCTAGTCACTGTGGTCCATGGATTTGGCAGATTACAGAATGTTATTATAGAGGATCCCAAGAGAGATGTCCTCTTTGAACTGCCCAGGAAGGATGTCTTCGCCTAACTTCACAGCTGTGAATATTTTTGCACATGCTTAGTTGGCCCTGCTCTATGTTTGGGGTTTTTATGGACATCAAATTTCTATGTATTAAAGAATTATTTTTCTTGCAACTGCACATGTGCATTTTCCTCCCAATGGCCCTATGATGCTTAATTCTGTGAGGAAAAAATATATCACACAGGACTATATTTTCAAACACTGGTGTACAGAAGTGTTTGAGTGTCCTTTCCACTTAGCCTGCCAACAGTTGTGAATCCCTCTTTCCTCATTGCTCCATTGGACTGTCATCGACATAACCTCATGCAGAAGCCATGCTAGTTTATCCTATTTCATCTCCTCCAAACTCTAAAAGCTAAACTAATTTTCAGGATCTCATTTTTACCTTGATTGCATTGTTGCAGCTCAGGTCCCAACAGGACACGAGCTCTCAGTTACATTAGAACAGCACTAGGCAGTTTGTGTAATACCTGTGTCTATTGGTCAGAGGTAAACTAGTCATTGCCAAAATGTGCTCTCTGTGGAGAACTTTGTTACGCAAGCATTGTACTACTTGGAACTGGCAACATGGTGTTTGTGAGAATAAAAGATAGGTAGGTACAAGTTTCTGCTTGGATCTGGATTGTCACTGGTACCTGGAAGTGGAGCATTCATTTAAAAATCTAGAATGTAGGATTTAAATTGATTGTTCGAGTTGGAATCTCAGTGGATAAAGTAGTGTGGGCCAGAGAGATCCAATTTGAGTCAAAGGGTTTTGTTTGAACTTATGGGATTGAAGTGTCTATCTTGGCAGATGGAATCAGTCTTTAGAGAAGACTTGTGACATTGCTGGACTTGTCTCAATAGTCTCCTGATCTCTTCCTGCACTTTTTATTTGGCTTCATATGAAGATAGAGAATCCTTGTATATCATTTCCTGTATATAATTAACATATATGGAGAGCTGAGAATGATTATCACAGATCCAGACATATTCTGATACTTAAAATAATAAAGAGAGTGTGATTTAAAATATGGAAAAAAATTTTTCCCAAGTTTGAACTTGTAACATCAAATGAATATTTGAACCCATCTGAAAATGTTAAATCTATTCCAAGGTTTTAAATGGGGGAATCACGACAGTTGTGTAGGAAGACACTGCAGGAAGGTACCATAAAGCTAGTTTCTCAGCTATTAGAGGGAAAGGCAGAAGATAGCACATAATCAGATCTTGTCTGGAAACTAATTACACTTTTTTCCCTGATTCTTTCCTCTGAAAGGCTCCTCCGAGAGAAGCTTTAAAAAGGAATGTTTAGATTTAGTCATTCACTACCGGTTCTTACGAGCTGGTTCTTTTTGTATGTCATGGTATAAATACTACAAAGGATGCTTTCAGTTTAAATACCTTTTCTCCAGCACTGATGTCTATCCATCTGTGTGTTTGCAGAGAGCAATAGTATCCGCTTTCAGACTTAGCAAAACACAACTCCTTCCTTTTTCCCCATTTCCTTTTGGGTTCTCCTGTTAGCTCTCATAGAAGCTCTTCTGGCTTTGATTCATCTGATCAGACATGAGGGATGAGAATGGCACACAGTATTTTGGGTGAGTTTTCTATTGTGCCTTGACATGAAACATTCCCAGCTCTTTCTTCACAGGCTCTCATGTGAAACTGCCTGGGATCTTCCCTTGTGTCATGGAGACGTATTTGTTTTTCTCCAGTTGTGGCTACCCAATGTGTGATAATAAAAAAAGTCCCTGACAATGTGCAAGATGTCATAAAGTCTGGTTCTGTACTGCAAGATGTTTGAAATGCAGTGACACCAAGAGTCAAGATGAACGTTAAGCTCAGCTCAAAGTTCATTTTGAGAAATAGATTTAGAAGCTGATTGTGTTAGGACCACAGCAATTTCCTTTTTATCACATTCAGGTCAAGTTAAGTTAATTTAGCTGAATAGAGGAAACGGCATAGTTAAAACATAGCTGCTATTAGCAAGGAAGAAGAAAAAGAGAGAATAAGATTAACCAGTGGTCAGCTATCAGTAAAACTGGTTACACCAGTTGCTTAAATCTGTCTTCTCCTGTAGTAATACGTTAGAAGCTTAAAACTTCTTTTCTTCCTGTAGGAATTGAATTAACACATACCATGCAGCTGTGCTTTTTTCAGTCTCCAGAGCACAGGTAAATTTTGCAGGGAGAAGAGTTTCTCCCAAAGGCATCCCAGGCAGCATGGAAGAAAGTAAGGAGAAAGGTCAGTTGCTGCAAATTAAATTGCTGCAGTATTAGAAAGTGGTACTTACATAAGCTTATTATGAAAACAAAAAAGAAAGGGAAAAAAGAAACACATTGGGATTCCTGCAGTATTTTTTTAAACTTCAGAATCTGAAATATTTCATGTGCGTTTAAGTAAAATATGATCCAGTGATAAAATACAATAGTGAATTGCTGTGTTTTTCAGCCTGCTTTTGATGTTTTCTTTACCTTTGCACAAAACTGGCTACTGAGATTCAGAACCACACATTACCACCCACCTTCTAGGCTGGTATTGACTAAAATTTAATAAAGGGATCTTTGGTTGAGAGACCAAATTATTTGCTTTATTGGCTTGTCCCCAGTGAGGTGCCTGCAAAACATTCCAGTTAAGGTTTAGGCACAGAGTCCATATTCTGATATGGATGTGTCAATCTCTAGTTCACAAAGATGACACGATTGCATATTACTGGATGAAAGGAAAATTTTTTTTGTCATTCAGAATGCCACTGAATATCAGAAATCTAGTCTCAGGCATCTGAATAAAGTTCAGTGTCTTTGCGTGTTTCAAGCTCCAGTGAAAAAAGGGAGGTTCTGCCTCAGTTTTCTGGCTTACTCCTGAAATACTAGTAAATTTAGCTCTGAACCCCACCATCCCACTGATAGCAAATCTCAGTAAATTCATTAAGAAATTGGACTTTACACATTTTTGTCTCCATTATGCAGGCATGTCTTAATTGCTGCCTACTCCTGCAGCTGGATTGTGGACTTGATGTTTCACTTCTTTTATAGCCAGCTGCAAAACAAATATGGACACAACAAAGGAATCAGAGATTTGTCTGTTATTCAGAGGAGTTATTTATTTTTGTAATTTTGTGCACCAGATGCATCAACTTCCTTGGTAGTAAAGCAGGCTGGAGGAGAAACTGATTCTAGAGCAAGCAGCCTTCCCTTTCCCTTTTCTGTGACGGGCATGAACCTGGAAGGCCACCACATGAAAATGACGGTTCTAGAGGCCAACCACAAGGTCCAGAGGTGAGCTCCAATGCTCATTTTTAACTCCTCCTATCTTTGGTTGGTTGCCAAAATCAGTACATAAGGTAAAATAAGAGACCAGTCTCAGAACTACCAGTTCTGTCATAACTCAAGAGCTGCTATAAAGAAACTCTGCCCCTGCACCAGAAGGAGTGTATGTTGGGTACAAATCACTGTGAGGATATGGATGTTCAGCACCATTCCACTGATGGTATTTTCATTTTGGGCTAAACTCTGCCAATCCCAGAAATGGTGTTTCTGAAACATCACACAAAACCTTCCATGTAGGAACAATGTATAGCTTCCTTGTATAGCTTTTTCTCTAAATTGGAGAGATACATATTGGATAGGTGGACTGTTTGTTGGATAAGGAATTGGCTGAATGGCCACATCCAGAGATTAGAGGTCAACAGCTCAATGTCCAGACGGAGATAAGTGATGTGTGGTGTCCCCCACTGATCTGTACTGGGACCAGTACTATTTAGCATCTTTATCAGTGACACAGACAGTGGGATTGAGAGCACTCTCAGCAAATTTGCAGATGACACGAAGTTGAGTGGTGAGGTTGACACAGCTGAGGGATGGGATGCCATTCAGAGGGACCTGGGCAAGCTCAAGTAGGCATGGGGAGGTATGGTGCCTTCAGTGTTTTGGACGTGGGACAAACACAGATGCATGGTGGCAGGTGTATCAGTTTGAGAACAGGTTTTGCCAGCTGTAATGACACATCTCAATGACACATCTCAAGGGATTATTAGCCGGAAATTAAAACTGTGCAGTAGGAAACTAATGGTGTCATAGTAAATATGTGGTTTCCTTGTGGGACCTCTTGAGTGTTCTGGTCACCTATCCATCCATGTTCAAGTGACAAATTCAGTGAACCTATTCTAGCACCCATGCTGTTTCTCTTTCATTGGCACAGAAGGTTAAAGTTATTGGCAGGGATAGCTTTTATACCTGACTACTTACCACTGGAATTTTGTATTTTACTGCTCAAAGGGGAGCACAAACTTTTGGCGAACTCAGCTGAGGGATTTACTCACAAATCTGCTTCGCAGTGAACCATCTCCTACCCTGAACTGCAATGAAAGTATCTTAGACTGATAGAGAGGGAACTAATTTGCAGTTAGTTTAAAATGTCTTTTGGCAACTTTCAACATGTTCTCTGCTGCTGTAAAGCTGGGGATAATACAGATAGGGCCATGCTGTGTGCCCAAGACACACACAGAGTCTTGCTGAAGGCTCTGAACAGACCTTGCCTTGTTAATGACATTACTGTAGTGACAGAGTGTATCTAGAGCATAATTTCTGTTTCTCTCAGGAGAGTGGTTGCCACACTAACAAGATAACCCAGATTTGCCAAAACCTGTAAGTATCAAAATAACCTTAATACATCCACTTTTATTTTTACCTTCTGATTTTCCCAGGATTAGTGGATTAGTGTGCTCAGTTTGGGTACCACTACTGACCCTAGTGAAGTATGATAGATTTTGCAGAAGAAGAGTTGTTCAAAATACATTTCCAGCCTCAAGTCCCCAGAGATTAAATAGTCTGGATGACCTTCAACTACACACCTGAACATGCTGCTCAATTCATACTGCCTTCCTCACTTATCCTGTGGTTGGAAAACAGCAGTGATGTCCCACAGTATCTCTATTAATTTGCTCCTTCCTGGGTGCTTTATTTTGCAATGTAGATATAAGCCAGACCCTAGCTAAATACACATGCAAAGTACAAGAATTTGGGATATTAAAAAAACTTTTGTTTAACAAACACAGTGCTTCTTGGTTCATTGGAAAATAATCGTGGTGCTTGATTTACATATACTTTGGAACATCCTCAAAATAACTGTTCCAAATCTATAATTTCAGCTACTGCATCTGGCACAGTCAGGTTTAATTGGGTTAAAAAATGTAATCCTAGAAGTATAAGTTCTAAATCTTTGCACATTCCTCGGATTCCAAAAACATGCATACTTTCATAACTTAGCATTTGAAAGATCAAGTCCTTAGTGCCTTCCTTGCCCATTGACTTGGAAAGGGTTGAATGCCCTTACCGTATCATATCAGCAGAAGAGAGAACTGAAGGAATGCAGGCTGGCCCTGGAGAACCATTACAAATTAACTCATTCATTTGCTTCACCTCTGGAGATAATAATTATTTTTTTTTTTCCAATTATACTCCTTTCCCT